>NC_057813.1:486126021-486369012 GCF_018294505.1 Triticum aestivum
TCAACGAAGAAGAGATGCTCCCCTATGCTCGCTTGCCGAGTCACCCCAAAGATTGGAACCAGACATGGTTTTACTGAAAAGATACCTCCCCGTCTGACGAGAATCCACTGTTGGGTTATCGTGCACAACGTATTGACTCAAAACATCATCTTCCTAAGAAGCTTAACGCTACCGAACAGAAAAAACTCGCCCCCACCATTGAAAAGGTCAAAGCTCTGCTGGGAAACGATTTAACCGGCATTGACTTGGTTTGATGCTGGGTTGCTTGGCGGATCATACCCTTGAGTCGCCGAACCGGCTTAATGTGTACTTACATGGGTGATAAAAAGGATCCACTACGCCACAGCTCCGTGCGCTTAACTGATGCTGCCATCAATGAAATGACGAAGAGCCTTCTGAATGAAGACCCGGAAGACTGCAGCAAAGTGGGTCTAAACCCTTTCTGCATGCTTAACCCGCCACCAGATGTGAGTCTTTAAATTACTTACTTTTACCTTCCTCCTTCAAATACTCTGTTAACTCAACTTTTGATGACTTTCACATGCTGACTCTGATTTTTGGAAGAAGAAATATGACCATGAAGCTGCCAAAAAGGCGAGGGCTACCAAGAAAGCCGCCAAGAAAACTGCCAAGAAGAATAAGAAGAAATCAAGTACTTCTGAGCTGTTTGAACTGAATGACAGCTCTGAGTCGGAGGTAGCTCTTGATTCCCTTGGCTCCTTTTTCAATTATCTTATTGACATTGATTATCATCAGGATGACACGGGGGCCAGCCAAGCGATCGAGGAAGAGGTAACTATCATTTCCTCCAACTCCGAGCCAAGACAGAAAATTTGAAGAGTAACCCGAAAAGTAAGCTTTTCACACCCCTTAGCTCATCTGGATCCTCACTTTCTTTTGAAGCAACAGTAGCACGAGAGCCGGCGACAGACTCGGGCCAATGAAGGTGAAGAATTATCTTCCGGTTTACCGAACACTCTAAGGAAGCGTCGAAACGAGGTCATCCCAAATTTAAACTCTTTTTATCCTTTGGCGGGTCTCATTCGCCAGCCACTTGATTTTTCTGATTCAAATTATCAGGAGACTTCTCGCTCCTCTTCCGGCGACTCATCACAGTCCCAGATGCCGGCTTTCAAAACTGCTCCTGGGTAATAACAATCACTTATTATTTGCTTCTTATGCTCCTTTATATTTACACTGACCTCTCATGACCCATGTAGTGGAAAGGCCAAGCCTAGCAAGAAGGAAATGGTGACCAAGCCGGCTGAAGACCCCAAAGTCAATGAACCGGAGCAACAAACTCTAGCGCCTGACACCTCCGTGCCACAACCAGAAGAAGCTATTCATGATGTTTCCCCAAAAATTCCCGACCCTTCCCATTGACCAGATGAACAATAACCCTTTGAATACTGAGTCAACAATCCTAATTAAACCGGTTGAGACATATGGCGATGATGTGATGATCACTGACACCGGCTTTAGAGAGCCGGGAAGACCTATTGTATTGGTCAAGCACCGCCAAAAAAGAACATATTGAGAGGCGCAAAGTGAGATTTGATGTTGCCGACTACTCTCAATTGAGTGTTAGTGAAGTATTCTCTAGCTATCTCAATCAAGTGCACAACAGCCGTGACCTTGAAGTTGACATGGTGAAGTAGATGCATAAAAAATATGAGGTATGGACTCCTTCTTTACTGAGTTATGCATATCTTGTTAGCCCCCAAGTCTATTGTGTATGATAGAATTGAATATGTTGTAGACTTGGAATAACCATGAGTATAAATAATACCCTTTGATAGAACCCTTCAAAATCTGGCTTACACCATCCGGGTTAAAGAAGATCTATAATGATTTACACTGAATCCGTAGCCCCCAAGTGCCGGTTTAATCAACATGAATGAGCCGGTCCTTTGCATCTCCGGCTGTGATCATTTGTGGCACAAATGGATCATCATAAAGTAGTAAAAAAGACAAGTAATATGCATTAGCCCCCAAGTGCCAAGTACTCTTGCTTGCAAAGTGCTTGGGACTTATTCACATAAGCCGTTGCATGAGTAATTGTTTCGGCATGCATTAGCCCCCAAGTGCCAAGTGTTGTTGCTTGCTAAAGGCTTGGGACTTCATGTCTATAATCCAAATCTGAACATGATTTTGAACCGGTGTATGTACAAGCCACCACTTCTCAACTTGAGTCACAATTAACTAACATGAAAGCTCGGCTGGAGCAGCAAGAATCTGAGACCCAGAAGTCTGACTCAAAATTCCAGCTTAGCGTGGCTGAAATGGAAAAATTGAAGACCAGCTTTGAGGTTGAAATAAATGCCTGGGCTGAAGAAAAAACCGCCTTGATACAGCGGCCTAAAAAGACAAAGGCGGTTGTTCAGGATGTGACCTCTGAGTTGACCGGCTTAAAACACCATGTATCCCAGATGGTTTCTTCTATCTTTGGTGAGTTTTCTTGCTAGTATCAATTTTGAATCTCTCACTTGACTGTATAAGCCGCTTCTAACCAATCCATGATTATCATTCAGGTCCCAGGAGCAGCAATCTTAGCCAAGAGATGCTTGTGAAGCTCAAGGCTGTTTACACACTTGTTGAACAATTATATACTGGAACTCAGCGCGCACTGGCCACAATTTCTCCGGCTAATCAAGCACCTACTCTCTTGATTAATATCTTGAAGATGCTTTCTGTTCTTCCTGAGAGGATTAGTGAAATGAAGCGATCATCTGCCAGAGGCGATGTTGTGACAGCTTTGTGCCGGGCCAAGGCATGGTTAGCAGAGCTAGACTCGGCCGACATAGCGACCGGGTATCCAAGTTTGAAAGAAGATGGCACTCCCTTTGAGAAGAAAGACTTCGGCGCCTGCGTGAAGGAGATATGTCCCTTGGCCAGCCTGATTGCCAATGAGACAGATCTTTCAAGATATTAACCGGCTTATGACATGGAAAATCAAAAGTTGCCTATGCCGGCTTATAAAGTGATGTATCTAATTCCCCCAATCCGTAAGCAAACTTTTGCTCCTGAAGTTGACCCGTCTGAGCTTATAGATGATGAAGCTGAATTCCAAGCCTTATGTGGCATTGATTGGTCATCCCCAAACTTCCAGGCAGCAGAGGAGGACGAAGAAGCAGAGAAGGATGATCCAGAAGCTTCAAGCCATCAGGGCCAAGAAGATTGATCCGCTGGGCGGTTCATATATTTGATCTTCTGAAAACACTTAATCATTTTGGCTCCTTGAGTCATGTAATAGGCTAGTAAAAACTTTGCTCTGTCATGCCATCGTGCACGTTTATGTTTTGCCCAACACTGTTTGATCCGCCACGTGGAATCTATCATAATACCCTTATGATGACATTGATTTATGCGGATGAGATTAAATCTTATCCTGCACACAAGTAGATCACAAGAGCCTTGGCGGTTTACTGCAGGGCGGGTCATAATACCCATATAAAGCCACTGGTGACTAAAATAGTTCATGACCAGGGCCGTTTTAAACATAATTATGTATAATTATAAAAAATATCATACCTGTGATATTGAATCGTACTGCCGGCTTATGATACCAATGAAGTAATGTTACAACCCAAAGAGTGAGAACAGAACACCTTATTCAATTGATCTGTACCGGCGGCTTATCACGCCACCTGCAGCAAGGGGTAATATCCCAAAGCTTAGAGCACGGCGCTCTAAGCACATAAAATCATTATATACTGGCGACTTAATGTCCAAAGCCAGCTCACGAGGGTAGTAACGCTATGTTCTCTTTGGTGAATACACCTATGTTTGAACAGGAAGTCCCCACGTGCTTTGTAATCATGGCGTATGAGCCAGACCAAAAAGGTTAGTTCACAGCTATGCTTCAAATACGAGTAGGACCAAAAGGGTTGTTTCACAGCTATGCTTCGAATATGGGCAGGACCAAAAGGGTTAGTTCACAGCTATGCTTCGAATACCAGCAGGAAGCCCCAAAGTGGTTTGTGGCATTGAGCCGATCAAGAGGGATATTCACAGCTATGCTTCGAATATGAGTAGGAAGCCCCCAAGTGACCATAAGTTTTGGCATTGCGCTGATCAAGAGGGATATTCACAGCTATGCATGCTTCAAATACGAGCAGGAAGCCCCCAAGTGACCATAAGTTTTTGGCATTGCACCGATCAAGAGGGATATTCATAGTTATGCTTCGAATACAAGCAGGAAGCCCCCAAGTGACCATACATTTTTGGCATTGCACCGATCAAGAGGGATATTCACATCTATACCTCGAATATGAGAAGGAAGCCCCCAAATGACCAGTGAAATTATGATGAAAAAAGACTCATTATTCTTGGAGATGAAACAAAAGAGGCCCTACTTTATCAGGGATGCCCGCTTTATTATAATCATCACAATATATACATTGTCAAAATATGTACATCATAAGAGTCGGTGGCTCGAGTGTAGTAAGGCCAAAGATGAGCAATATTCCATGGTCGACGGGTCTCCTCCTTCGACTAACGTGAGTCCTTGTGGTCTCGAATATCGATAAGGTAGTATGACCCATTGTTCAAATTCTGGCTGACCACAAAGGGTGCTTACCAAGGTGGGAATAGCTTGTGCATATCAGTCTGATCCTAGATAAGCCGGAGCACGAAGTCACCTTCTTGAAAGGTTCTGGTCTTAACCCGGCGGCTGTGATAACAGCGTAAATCTTGTTGGTAAATCACCGAGCGAGCCACCGCAAGGTCACACTCCTCATCTAATAGGTCAAGTGCATCCCGACGTGCTTTTTCATTATCAGCTTCAACGTAAGCCGCCATGCGGGGCGAGTCGTGACGTATGTCACTAGGGAGAACTGCCTCTGCTCTGTAAACCATGAAGAAAAGTGTGTAATCCGTAGATCTGTTGGGGGTAGTATTGATGCTCCATAGCACAGAAGGTAACTCCTCCACCCAACAACTCGGCGTCCTCTGCAAAGGAACCATAAGCCGGGGCTTGATGCCTCTCAAAATTTCTTGATTGGCTCTTTCAGCTTGACCATTGGATTGGGGGTGAGCTAATGACGACACGTCAAGTCGAATATGCTCACGTTGACAAAACTCTTTCATAGCACCCTTGGACAGATTAGTGCCATTTCAGTTATAATGTTGTGGGGGAAAACCGAAGAGAAAAATCACCTTTTTGATGAATTGAACCGCCGTTGTCGCGTCACACTTACTGACCGACTCTGCTTCGACCCACACACATGAATTTGTCAACCGCCACCAAGAGGTGGGTCTTTTATCCTTGGACCTTTTAAAAGGCCCAACCATATCAAGCCCCCAAACTGCAAACAACCAAGTAATTGGAATCATCCTCAATTCTTGAGCCGGCACATGAGCTCGCCGTGAAAATTTCTGACAACCATCACATTTACTGACCAAATCCTCTGCATCAGCATGAGCCGTCAGCCAATAAAATCCATGGCGAAAAGCTTTAGCCATGAGAGATTTAGAGCCGGCATGATGACCACAATCTCCTTCATGAATCTCGCGAAGAATTCCACGACCCTCTTCAGGAGAAACACAACGTTGAAATGCCCCAGTGACACTGCGACGGTGTAACTCTCCATTAGCAATTGTCATTGACTTAGACCACCGGGTTATCTGTCTGGCCAAAGTTTCATCCTCAGGTAACTCGCCCCGGATCATGTAAGCCAAATATGGAACTATCCAATCAGGAATAGCATGAAGAGCCGCCACCAATTATGATTCCGGGTTAGGAATAGCCAGATCTTCCTCTGTAGGCAACTTGACAGAAGGGTTATGCAGAATATCCAAGAAAGTGTTAGGTGTCACCGGCTTACGCTAGGACCCTAACCGACTTAAGGCATCAACCGCCTCATTTTTTCTATGATCAATGTGTTCTACTTGATAACCCTTGAAGTGTCCAGCAATAGCGTCAACTTCGCGGCGATAAGCCGCCATGAGTGGATCCTTAGAATCCCATTTACCTGAAACTTGCAGATCCACCAAGTCTGAGTCGCCGAAACATCTCACCCGGCTTAAGTTCATCTCCTTAGCCATCCGAAGACCATGGAGCAAGGCTCGAGGGGAAGCTAAGACAACTCCAGCCCCCGAGCCCTCCAATTACCTGGACCCATCAAAGTGAATAGTCCAGTATGTGTTATGGAGCCTCTTCAGGCATCTGCAGCTCCGTCCAGTCATTGATGAAATCCACAAGTGCTTGAGACTTAATGGTTTTGTGAGGCATATACTTCAAACCATGAGGTCCAAGTTCAATGGCCCACTTGGCTACCCGACCTGTGGCTTCTTTGTTTTGAATAATATCCCCTAAGGGAGCAGAACTAACCACAATGATGGGATGACCCAGAAAATACTGCTTAAGCTTCCGACTGGCCATGAACACCCCATAAATGAGCTTCTGCCAGTGTGGATACCTCTGCTTGGACTCAATGAGTACTTCACTAATATAGTAAACCGGTCGTTGAACCGGATATTCCTTGCCTGCTTCCTTCCGTTCCATCACAATAGCTACACTGACAGCCCGGGCATTAGCAGCCACATATAATAACAACAACTCCTTGTCAATAGGAGCAGCAAGGACTGGAGGCTCAGGTACCTATTTCTTCAAAGCTTCAAACGCGTTATTAGCAGCATCACTCCAAATAAAGTGATATGTTTTCTTCATCATCTGGTACATCGGTATGGCCTTCTCACCCAACTGGCTTAAGGTAGCAATATGACCTGCCAGACGTTGAACATCATTGATACACGCCGGCTTTGCCAAGGAGGTAATGGCCTTGATCTTCTCCGGGTTAGCTTCAATGCGCCTGTTAGAAACCAAAAAACCCAAAAGCTTGCCTGCTGGCACACTAAAATCGCACTTGGCCGGGTTAAGCATCATCTTGTATATCCGGAGATTGTTGAAGGTCTCCTTCAAATCATCTATCAAAGTTTCCTTCTCTCTTGATGTCACCACAATATCATCCACATAAGCATGAACATTGCACCCGATCTAACTGTGAAGAAAATTCTGCACACGTTGCTGGTAAGTCGCCTGGGCACTCTTGAGCCCAAAAGGCATAGACACATAGAAGAAGGCTCCAAAGGGAGTGATAAAAGTTGTCTTCTCTTGGTCCTTGACTGCCATTTTGATATGACGATAACCAGAATAAGCATCCAAAAAACTCAAACGCTCACAACCCGCAGTAGCATCAATGATTTGATCAATACGAGGGAGAGCAAAAGGATCATCCAGACAAGCCTTGTTTAAGTCCGTGTAGTCCACACACATACGCCAAGTGCCATTCTTCTTAAGCACCAGCATCACATTAGCCAACCACTCAGGATGAAAGACTTCAATAATGAACCCAATGGCCAAGAGCCAGGCCACTTCTTCACCAATGGCCTTACGCCTCTCCTCATTGAAGCAACGAAGGAATTGCTTGACCAGCTTAAACTTTGGATCAATATTAAGAGTGTGCTCACTGAGTTCCCTCGGTACACCTGGCATATCAGAAGGTTTCCATGCAAAGATGTCCCGGTTCTCACGGATGAACTCGATGTGCGTGCTTTCCTATTTTGGATCCAGGTTAGCACTGATACTGAACTGCGTCGCCACGAACAAAGTCAATTAGCTTAGTGTCATCAGCTGACTTAAACTTCAATACCAGATCATGCTCTGTAGTTGGCTTCTTCAAAGATGTCATATCCACCGGATCAACATTGTCTTTTTAGAACTTTAATTCCACTATTGCACAGATAGATTCAACATAAGCAGTGTCACCTTCTTCACACTCCAAAGCTATTTTCCGAATTCCATGCACTGTGATGGTCCCCTTGTAACCGGACATATTGAGCTGCAGATAAACATAAGAAGGCCGTGCCATGAACTTGGCCAAAGCCGGTCGTCCAAATGGAGCATGATACGGGCTTTTAATCTTGACCACTTCAAAGGTTAGTCTCTCGGCCCTGGAATCATGTTCATCCCCAAAGGCTACTTCCAGATCAATCTTACCTATAGGATACGCCGACTTACCAGGCACTACCCCGTCAAAAAGAGTATTGGATGGTTTAAGACTTTTGTCAGTCAACCCCATGCGACGGAAAGTATCATAGTAAAGGATATTAATGCTGCTACCCCCATCCATGAGTACCTTAATGAATTTTTATCCACCAACTTGAGGCGCCACCACTAAAGCCAAGTGACCCGGATTATCAACCCAGGGCGGGTGATCCTCTCGACTCCACATGATGGGTTGCTTAGACCATCACAAGTAATGGGGAACTGCCGGCTCAACAGCGTTCACATCCCTTTTATGGAGCTTCTGGTCCCGCTTGCATAAACTTCTGGTGAAGACGTGGTACTTCCCGCTATTCAACTGCTTCGGACTACTTTGATATCCAGACTGCTGTTGCTGCTGACCCCTCTGACTGGATTGTTGATTGTAACCACCCTGATTACCTGATGGCTTTGGTGACCGTGGAAACCGGAACTAGAACCGCCACGTCCATAACCCGGGCCATGAGAACTGCCACCACAAGAACCTAAGTCGTCGCCCGGCCCATGATTGTTCTGGAACAAATCAGAATTTTTGAACTCCTTCATAATTTGACAGTCCTTCCAAAGGTGATTGCACGGTGTTTCTCGCGTACCATGCTTTGGGTAGGGCTAATTCAGCATCTGCTCAAGATTGAGACCTGATCTGCCTACCCAAGGAGGTGGCTTCCCCTTAAGATGCTGATCATTGTTCTGCGTATTGGTATTGGCCACAAAATCTGAATTACTATCAGCCTTGTGCTTACCATTGCCCCCTGACTCGCCGGGTTATGCTGCTGACCCTTGGTGTTGCCACTCTTCTTTCCCTTTCCCGGCTTTTCATCATCAGACTCGGGGTCCTTGGTACTATCAGAGTCGACATATTTAATTTGAGCCGCCATCAGCTCCCCCATATCATTGCAATGGCACTTGAGCCGCCCTAGCTTCTGTTTGGGAGGCAAAAAACAACAATTCTTGTCTAACATTAAGACTGCAGAGCCGGCATTGATTTTACCCGATGAGTGCAGGATAGCCTTGACCCGGCACACCCAATGGGTCGTTGACTCGCCCTCTTCTTGGGCGCAAGCATCCAAATCCACAATCGACATGGGCTGTTTGCACGTATCTTTAAAGTTCTGGATAAACTGGGCTTTTAGCTCGTACCATGACCCGATGGAATTTGCACGCAGCCCTTTCAACCAAGTATGGGCCGTCCCATCCAGCACCATGGTGAAGTATTTGGCACACGCAGCATCGCTGACCTCCAACAGTTCCATGGCCATCTCTTAGCTCTCAATCCACGCCTCAGGGGGTAAGTCGGCTATGTAGTTAGGCACCTTACGAGGTCCTTTGAAATCCTTGGGCAGACGCTCATTCCATAGAGCCGGCACTAATCATGGTATACCCGTGGTTCTAGAGGTCACGCCTGCCTCCACCGAAGTCATCGGATAAACCAGAAGATGTTGATGAGCCGCCTGCTGAGCCGTCTGCTCAGCTTCTCGACGTGCCCTGCCCTGATCGACCAAATCATGAGCACCATCACGCGTCGGGTCATGCCCACGCGGCTGGTTACGGTGCCGGTCATTGCTTGAAACTGCTAGTGATTCCATGTGTCTGCTATAACTCGATCTTGGGTGAGGGGTCGAATGAATCCTCTCTCGATTGTAAGAATATGCCTCCTCCTGCACCAATGTTGTTTGAAGAAGCTCTTGATACGTCCATTTTGCATTATGCTTTTATATCGATATTTATTGCATTATGGGCTATTATTTCATGTTATGTCACAATACTTATGGCTATTCTCTCTTATTTTACAAGGTTTATCATGAAGAGGGAGAATGCCGGAAGCTGGGATTTTGGGTGGAAAAGGAGCAAACATTGGAAACCTCTTCTGCACAGCTCCAAAAATCCTGAAACTCCATAGAAGTCATTTTTGGAATTAAAGAATTACTGAGCAAAGAAAGTACCAGAGGGGGCGCACACCCTGGCCACGAGGGTGGGGGGCACGCCCCCCTGTCTCGTGGGCCCCCTGTTGGCCCTCCGGTGCCCATCTTTTGCTATATGAAGGCTTTTACACTGGAAAAAAATCATAAGCAAGCTCACGGGATGAAACTCCGCCGCCACGAGGCGGAACCTTGGCAGCACCAATCTAGGGCTCCGGTCGGAGCTGTTCTGTCGGGGAAACTTCCCTCCGGGAGGGGAAAATCATCACCATCGTCATCACCAACGATCCTCTCATTGGGAGGGGGTCAATCTCCATCAACATCTTCACCAGCACCATCTCCTCTCAAAACCCTAGTTCATCTCTTGTATCCAATCTTGTATCAAAACCACAAATTGGTACCTGTGGGTTGCTAGTAGTGTTGATTACTCCTTGTAGTTGATGCTAATTTGTTTACTTGGTGGAACATCATATGTTCAGATCATTAATGCATATTAATACTCCTCTGATCATGAACGTGAATATGCTTTGTGAGTAGTTAGGTTTGTTCCTGAGGACATGGGTGAAGTCTTGCTATTAGTAGTCATGTGAATTTGGTATTCGTTCGATATTTTGATGAGATGTATGTTGTCTCTCCTCTAGTGGTGTTATGTGAACGTCGACTACATGACACTTCACCATTATTTGGGCCTAGAGGAAGGCATTGGCAAATGATAAGTAGATGATGGGTTGCTAGAGTGACAGAAGCTTAAACCCTAGTTTATGTGTTGCTTCCTAAGGGGCTGATTTGGATCCATATGTTTCATGTTATGTTTAGGTTTACCTTAATACTTGTTTTGTAGTTGCGGATGCTTGCAATAGGGGTTAATCATAAGTGGGATGCTTGTCCAAGAAAGGGCAGTACCCAAGCACCGGTCCACCCACATATCAAATTATCAAAGTACCGAACGCGAATCATATGAGCGTGATGAAAACTAGCTTGACGATAATTCTCATGTGTCATCGGGAGCGCTATTCTCATTATAAGAAATTGTCCAGGCTTGTCCTTTGCTACAAAAAGGATTGGGCCACCTTGCTGCACTTTATTTACTTTCATTGCTTGTTACCCATTACAAATTATCCTATCACAAAACTATCTATTACCTACAATTTCAGTGCTTGCAGAGAATACCTTACTGAAAACCGCTTGTCATTTCCTTCTACTCCTTGTTGGGTTCGACACTCTTACTTATCGAAAGGACTACGATAGATCCCCTATACTTGTGGGTCATAAGCTCTCTAGCCCTTCGCGTCTCAACCGCACCTGGAGAATCGCCTTCAACTAGGAGAGCCACCAATCTTGTCACCACAACAATCATATTATCCATAGGGTTGGAATAATGACCCGATGGTGTCAGCACATACTGAGGCGGTGTATTATTCAGACGAGGTGGCTCCGTCGTGCGCGGTTGAGCTGGCGCTCCAGCCCTAGGCGCTTCAACCCGATTTATCTCTGGTTGGTTACTGGTCCCCGCCCCAGGCGTGCAAAAGAGGTTCCTTTGTTGGAAATATGCCCTAGAGGCAATAATAAAATGGTTATTATTATATTTCCTTGTTCATGATAATTGTCTGTTGTTCATGCTATAATTGTATTAATCGGAAACCGTAATACATGTGTGAATACATAGACTGTAATGTGTCCCTAGTAAGCCTCTGGTTGACTAGCTCGTTGATCAATAGATGGTTGTGGTTTCCTGACCATGGACATTGGATGTCTTTGATAACGGGATCACATCATTAGGAGAATGATGTGATGGACAAGACCCAATCCTAAACATAGCACAATATCATGTAGTTCGTTTGCTAAGAGCTTTTCTAATGTCAAGTATCATTTCCTTAGACCATGAGATTGTTAAACTCCCGAATACCGTAGGAATGCTTTGGGTGTACCAAACGTCCCAACGTAACTGGGTGGTTATAAAGGTACACTACAGGTATCTCCGAAAGTGTCTATTGGGTTGGCACGAATCCACACTGGGATTTGTCACTCTGTATGACGGAGAGGTATCTCTAGGACCACTCGGTAATGCATCATCATAATGAGCTCAATGTGACTAAGGAGTTATTCACGGGATCATGCGTTACGGAATGAGTAAAGAGACTTGCCAGTAACGAGATTGAACGAGGTATAGGGATACCGACGATCGAATCTCGGTCAAGTAACATACCGGTTGACAAAGGGAATTGTATACGGGATTGATTGAATCCCCGACATCGTGGTTCATCCAATGAGATCATCTGGAACATGTGGGGGCCAACATGGGTATCCAGATCCCGCTGTTGGTTATTGTCCGGGGAGATGTCTCGGTCATGTCTGCATGGTTCCCGAACCCGTAGGGTCTACACACTTAAGGTTTGGTGATGCTAGAGTTGTTATGGGACATAGTATGTGGTTACCGGAGGTTATTCGGAGTCCCGGATGAGATCCCGGACGTCACGAGGAGTTCTGAAACGGTCCGTAGGTAAAGATTTATATATGGGAAGTTCAGTTTTAGTCACCAGAATAGTTTCAGGGGTTATCGGTATTGTACCGGGACCACCGAAAGGTGTCCGGGGGTCCACCAGGTGGGGCCACCTGCCCCGGGGGACTTAGCAGGCTGAACAAAGAGTGCGAACCAGCCCCTGGTGGGCTGGTGCGCCCCAAAGGGCCCAAGGTGCCTAGGGTTGAAAACCCTAGGGGGTGGGGGTGCCTCCCGCCAAACTTGGGGGGCAAGCTCCCCCCTTGGCCGCCCCCCTAGATGAGATCTAATGGGCAGGCGCCCTCTCCTCTTCCCCTATAAATAGTGGGGGGAGGGGAGGGCTGCCGCACCCTTCCCGTGGTGCAGCCCCTCCCTCCTCCAACACCTCCTCCTCCTCTATAGAGCTTGGCGAAGCCCTGCAGAAATACCACAAGCTCCACCACCACGCCGTCGTGTTGCCGGAGCTCTCCCTCAACTCCTACTTCTCCCTTGCTGGATCAAGAAGGAGGAGACGTCCCCAGGATGTACGTGTGTTGAACGTGGAGGCACCGTCTGTTCGGCGCTAGATCAGATCTTCCGCGATTTGAATCGCCGCGAGTATGACTCCATCATCCATGTTCTAGTAACGCTTCCGCTTAGCGATCTTCAAAGGTATGGAGATGCACTTCCTCTCTCTCACTCTCATGTTGCTAGAATCTCCTAAGTTGATCTTGGTGATACATAGGAAAATTTTGAATTATTGCTACGTTCCCCAATAGTGGTATCAGAGCTAGGTCTATGCGTAGATTCTATGTACGAGTAGAACACAAGAAGTTGTGGGCGATGTTGTTCAATTTGCTTACCGTTACTAGTCTTATCTTGATTGGCGGCATTGTAGGATGAAGCGGCCCGGACCGACCTTACATGTACGCTTACGTGAGACAGGTTCCACCGACTGACATGCACTTGTTGCATAAGGTAGCTAGCAGGTGTCTGTCTCTCCCACTTTAGTCGGATCGGATTCGATGAAAAGGGTCCTTATGAAGGGTAAATAGAAATTGGCATATCATCGTTGTGGCTTTTGCGTAGGTAAGAAACGTTCTTGCTAGAAACCCATAGCAGCCACGTAAAACATGCAACAACAATTAGAGTACGTCTAACTTGTTTTTGCAAGGTATGCTATGTGATGTGATATGGCGAAAAGGATGTGATGAATGATATATGTGATGTATGAGATTGATCATGTTCTTGTAATAGGAATCACAACTTGCATGTCGATGAGTATGACAACCGGCAGGAGCCATAGGAGTTGTCTTAATTTATTGTATGACATGCGTGTCATTGAAAACACCATGTAATTACTTTACTTTATTGCTAACCATTAGCCATAGTAGTAGAAGTAATAGTTGGTGAAACAACTTCATGAAGACATGATGATGGAGATCATGATGATGGAGATCATGGTGCCATGCCGGTGACAAAGGTGATCATGCAGCGCCTCAAAGATGGAGATCGAAGGCGCAAGATCATATTGGCCATATCATGTCACTTTATGATTTGCATGTGATGTTTGTCATGTTTACATCTTATTTGCTTAGAACGACGGTAGCATAAATAAGATGATCCCTCACTAAAATTTCAAGAAAGTGTTCCCCCTAACTGTGCACCATTGCGAAGGTTCATTGTTTTGAAGCACCACGTGATGATCGGGTGTGATTGATTCTAACATTCACATACAATGGGTGTAAGCCAGATTTACACATGCAAAACACTTAGGTTGACTTGATGAGCCTGGCATGTACAGACATGGCCTCGAAACACAAGAGACCGAAAGGTCGAACATGAGTCGTATAGTAGATACGATTAACATGGAGATGTACACCGATGATGACTAGTCCGTCTCACGTGATGATCGGACATGACCTAGTTGATTCAGATCATGTATCACTTAGATGACTAGAGGGATGTCTATCTGAGTGGGAGTTCATTAAATAATTTGATTAGATGAACTTAATTATCATGAACATAGTCTAAAATATCTTTACCATATGTCTTGTAGATCAAATGGCCCACTCTAATGTTGCCCTCAACTTCAACGTGTTCCTAGAGAAAACCAAGATGAAAGACGATGGTAGCAACTATACGGACTGGGTCTGAAACTTGAGGATCACCCTCATAGCTGCCAAGAAAGCATATGTCCTTGAAGCACCGCTAGGTGACGCACCCATTTTCCCATCAACTCAAGACTTTATGAACGCCTGGCAGTCGCGTAGTGATTATTACTCCCTGGTTCAGTGCTGCATGCTTTACAGCTTAGAACCGGGGCTCCAAAAGCGTTTTGAGCAGCACATAGCATATGAGATGTTCCAAGAGCTAAAAATGGTTTTCCAAGCTCATGCCCGGGTTGAGAGATATGAAGTCTCCGACAAGTTCTACAATTGTAAGATGGAGGAAAACAGTTCTGTCAGTGAGCATATACTCACTATGTCTGGGTTGCACAACCGTTTGTCTCAGCTGGGAGTTAATCTTCTAGATGACTCGATCATTGACAGGATCCTCCAGTCGCTCCCACCTAGTTATAAGAGCTTTGTTGTGAACTACAATATGCAAGGGATGGATAAGTCCATTCCTGAGTTATATTCAATGCTGAAATCAGCGGAGGTGGAAATCAAAAAGGAACATCAAGTGTTGATGGTGAATAAGACCACTACTTTCAAGAAAGGCAAGGGTAAAAAGAACTTCAAGAAGGACGGCAAGAGAGTTTCCGCGCCCGGTAAATCAGTTGCCGGGAAGAAGCCAAACAATGGACCCAAGCCCGAGACTCAGTGCTTTTATTGCAAGGGAAATGGTCACTCAAAGCGGAACTTCCCCAAGTACTTAACGGATAAGAAGGCCAGCAACACCAAAGGTATATGTAATATACATGTTATTGATGTGTACCTTACCAGCGCTCATAGTAGCTCCTGGGTATTTGATACCAGTGCGGTTGCTCATATTTGTAACTCAAAACAGGAGCTGCGGAATAAGCGGAGACTGGCGAAGGACGAGGTGACGATGCGCGTCGGGAATGGTTCCAAGGTTGATGTGATCGCCGTTGGCACGCTACCTCTACATCTACCTACAGGATTAGTTTTAAACCTCAATAATTGTTATTTAGTGCCAGCTTTGAGCATGAACATTGTATCTGCATCTTGTTTAATGCGAGATGGCTACTCATTTAAATCTGAGAATAATGGTTGTTCTATTTATATGAGAGATATGTTTTATGGTCATGCCCGGCTGGTCAATGGTTTATTTTTACTGAATCTCGAATGTGATGTTACACATATTCATAGTGTGAATACCAAAAGATGTAAGGTTGATAATGATAGTCCCACATAATTGTGGCACTGCCGCCTTGGTCACATTGGTGTCAAACGCATGAAGAAACTCCATGCAGATGGACTTTTGGAGTCTCTTGATTATGAATCATTTGACATGTGCGAACCATGCCCCAATGGGCAAAATGACCAAGACTCCGTTCTCCGGAACAATGGGGCAAGCAACCAACTTGTTGGAAATAGTGCACACTAATGTGTGCGGTCCAATGAGCGTTGAGGCTCGCAGTGGCTATCGTTATGTTCTTACCCTCACTGATGACTTAAGCAGATATGGGTATGTCTACTTAATGAAACACAAGTATGAGACCTTTGAATAGTTCAAGGAATTCCAGAGTGAGGTAGAGGATCAACGTGACAGGAAGATAGAGTTCTTATGATCATATCATGGAGGAGAATATTTGAGTCACGAGTTTGGTACACACTTAAGGAAATGTGGAAATGTTTCACAACTCACGCCGCCTGGAACACCTCAACGTAATGGTGTGTCCGAACTTCGTAATCGCACTCTATTGGATATGGTGCGATCTATGATGTCTCTTTACGATTTACCGCTATCATTTTGTGGTTATGCTTTAGAGACAGCCGCATTCACTTTAAATAGGGCACCATATAAATCCGTTGAGATGACACCATATGAATTATGGTTTGGAAAGAAACCTAAGTTGTCATTTCTGAAAGTTTGGGGATGTGATGCTTATGTCAAGAAACTTCAACCTGAAAAGCTCGAACCCAAGTCGGAAAAATGTGTCTTCATAGGATACCCTAAGGAAACCATTGGGTATACATTCTACCTCAGATCCGAAGGCAAGATCTTTGTTGCCAAGAATGAATCCACCTTTCTTGAGAAAGAGTTTCTCTCGAAATAGTAAGTGGGAGGAAAGTAGAACTTGATGAAGTACTGCCTCATCAACTGGAAAGTAGCGTAGCTCATGAAGATGTTTCTGTGGTGCCTGCACCGACTAGAGAGGAAGTTAATGATGATGACCATGGAACTTCGGATCAAGTTGCTACTGAACTTCATAGTCCACAAGGGCATGTTCTGCACCAGACTGGTACGGCAACCCTGTCCTAGAAATCATATTGTTAGACAATGGTGAACCTTCAAACTTTGAAGAAGCGATGGCGGGCCCTGATTCCAACAAATGGCTTGAAGCCATGAAATCCGAGATATGATCCATGTATGAAAACAAAGTATGGACATTGACAGACTTGCCCGATGATTGGCAAGCCATAGAAAATAAATGGATCTTTAAGAAGAAGACTGACACGGATGGTAATGTGACCATCTATAAGGCTCCTCTTGTCGCTAAGGGTTATCGGCAAGTTCAAGGGGTTGACTACGATGAGACCTTCTCACCCGTAGTGAAGCTGAAGTCCGTCTGAATCATGTTAGCAGTTGCCGCATTGTATGATTATGAGATATGGCAAATGGACATCAAAACAACATTCCTTATTAGTTTCCTTAAGGAAGAATTGTATATGATGCAGCCAGAAAGTTTTGTCGATCCTAAGAAGGCTGACAAGGTGTGCAAGCTCCAGCGCTCCATCTATGGGCTGGTGCAAGCATCTTGGAGTTGGAACATTCGCTTTAATGAAATGATCAAAGCGTTTGGGTTTATGCAGACTTATGGAGAAGCTCGTGTTTACAAGAAAGTGAGTGGGAGCTCTGTAGCATTTCTAATATTATATGTGGATGACATACTATTGATGGGAAATGATATAGAACTTTTGGAAAGCATAAAGGCCTACTTGAATAAGTGTTTTTCAATGAGAGACCTTGGAGAAGATGCTTACATATTAGGCATCAAGATCTATAGATATAGATCGAGATGCCTCGTCGGTCTTTCACAAAGCACATACCTTGATAAGATATTGAAGAAGTTCAATATGGATCAGTCCAAGAAGGGGTTCTTGCCTGTATTGCAAGGTGTGAAATTGAGCACGGCTTCAATACCCAACCTCGGCAGAAGATAGAGAAAAGATGAGTGTCATCCCCTATGCCTCAGCCATAGGGTCTATTATGTATGCCATGCTATGTACCAGACCTGATGTGAACCTTGCCGTAAGTTTGGTAGGGAGGTACCAAAGTAATCCCGGCATGGAACACTGGACACCGGTCAAGAATATCCTGAAGTACCTGAAAAGGACTAAGGATATGTTTCTCATTTATGGAGGTGATGAAGAGCTCGTCGTAAAGGGTTACGTCGATGCTAGATTCGACACAGATCTAGATGACTCCAAGTCACAAACCAGATACATGTGTATTTTGAATGGTGGGGCAGTCAGCTGGTGCAGTTCCAAGCAAAGCATCGTGGCGGGATCTACATGTGAAGCGGAGTACATGGCAGCCTCGGAGGCAGCACATGAAGCAATCTGGATGAAGGAGTTCATTACCGACCTAGGAGTTATTCCCAATGCGTCAGGCCCGGTGACTCTCTTCTGTGACAACACTCGAGCTATCGCCCTTGCCAAGGGGCCCAGGTTTCACAAGAAGACCAGGCATATCAAGCGTCGCTTCAACTCCATTTGTGAAAATGTTCAAGATGGAGACATAGATATTTGTAAAGTGCATACGGATCTGAATGTCGCAGATCTGTTGACTAAACCTCTTCCACGAGCAAAACATGATCAACACCAGAATTCTACGGGTGTTTGATTCATCACAATGTAACTAGATTATTGACTCTAGTGCAAGTGGGAGACTGTTGGAAATATGCCCTAGAGGCAATAATAAAATGGTTATTATTATATTTCCTTGTTCATGATAACTGTCTGTTGTTCATGCTATAATTGTATTAACCAGAAACCATAATACATGTGTGAATACATAGACCATAATGTGTCCCTAGTAAGCCTCCAGTTGACTAGTTCGTTGATCAATAGATGGTTGTGGTTTCCTGACCATGGACATTGGATGTCGTTGATAACGGGATCACATTATTAGGAGAATGATGTGATGGACAAGACCCAATCCTAAGCATAGCACAAGATCATGTAGTTCGTTTGCTAAGAGCTTTTCTAATGTCAAGTATCATTTCCTTAGACCATGAGATTGTGCAACTCCCAGATACCGTAGGAATGCTTTGGGTGTACCAAACGTCACAATGTAACTGGGTGGCTATAAAGGTACACTACAGGTATCTCCGAAAGTGTCTGTTGGGTTGGCACGAATCGAGACTGGGATTTGTCACTCCATATGACGGAGAGGTATCTCTGGGCCCACTCGGTAATGCATCATCATAATGAGCTCAATATGACTAAGGAGTTAGTCACGGCATCATGTGTTACGGAACGAGTAAAGAGACTTGTCGGTAACGAGATTGAACGAGGTATAGGGATACCGACGATCAAATCTCGGGCAAGTAACATACCAGTTGACAAAGTGAATTGTATATGGGATTGGTTGAATCCCCGAGATCGTGGTTCATCCGATGAGATCATTGTGGAAAATGTGGGAGCCAACATGGGTATCCAGATCCCACTGTTGGTTATTGGCCGGAGAGATGTCTCGGTCATGTCTGCATGGTTCCCGAACCCGTAGGGTCTACACACTTAAGGTTCGGTGACGCTAGAGTTGTTATGGTAAATAGTATGTGGTTACCGAAGGTTCTCCGAAGTCCCGGATGAGATCCCGAACGTCACGAGGAGGTCCAGAATGGTCCGGAGGTAAATATTTATATATGGGAAGTTCAATTTCAGTCACCGGAATAGTTTTGGGGGTTATCGATATTGTACCGAGACCACCGAAAGGTGTCTGAGGGCCCACTGGGTGGGGCCACCTGCCCTGGGGGACTTAGTGGGCTGAACAAAGGGTGGGAACCAGCCCCTGGTGGGATGGTGCGCCCCCAAGGGCCCAAGGCGCCTCCCACTAAACTTGGGGGGCAAGCTCCCCCCTTGCCCCCTAGATGAGATCTAAGGGGGCAGGCCCCCTCTCCCCTTCCCTTATAGATAGTGGGGGGAAGGGGTGTGGGAGGGCTGCTGCAGCCTTCCCCTGGCACAGCCCCTCCCTCCTCCAACACCTCCTCCTCCCCCGTAGAGCTTGGCAAAGCCCTACAGAAATACCACAAACTCCACCACCACGCCGCCGTGCTGCCGGAGATCTCCCTCAACTTCTCCTTCCCCCTTGCTAGATCAAGAAGGAGGAGACATCCCTGAGCTGTACGTGTGTTGAACGCGGAGGCGCCGTCCGTTCAACGCTAGATCGGATCTTCCGCGATTTGAATCGCCGCGAGTACGACTCTATCATCCGCATTCTAGTAACGCTTCCGCTTAGTGATCTTCAAAGGTATGAAGATGCACTTCCTCTCTCTCTCATGTTGCTAGAATCTCCTAGATTGATCTTGGTAATACATAGGAAAATTTTGAATTATTGCTACGTTCCCCAACATCCTTGCCTCATAAACCGGCAGCAGACGACTCCGGTGCCTTCTTCTCATGATTTTGTTTGAAGCGTTCTGATCCAACGAGAGCCGGAAGGAATTAGCCTTGATCTGTTGTGCATGAGCATCCAAAACAGCTCGCTCTGCACTCATCCTAGCATTCTCCGCCGCCAGGTCTTCCTCGGCTCATGCTATCTCGTCACACAGTTTTTCAACTTCCGTGTTATGCTGAACTTGATTTGCCAGGTTAACCTCTGCTGTTAACAAGGCTGTCAGATTATCCAGCAAGCCAGTCTAAACCTGAGCCGGCGGGCGCGCAAGGCCTCTTGCCCCAGCTGCCATCGCTGTTGCTGACCCGGAGACCATTATTGCCGTAGTTGAAGAATTCTGCCCAGGCTGTGTACCAGCCATGAAGATTGCGACCCTATTCGGCGTCTCATAGGGGTCCGGAATACTATCGCCATCGGAACAGCCCCCAAGCCTGTTGTCTTGCAGTTGATACAATGAAGTAGTCTCGCCCGTGGACGACTCTCCATTAGAATAGATGGCCGTCTCACCGCCATACATGGATCCTTCCTCAAATTCCGCCCCATGGATGAATCCCACGAAGGCATGTTTCATGGCGGGCTGAACTCGGGTGGGTCATGCATGCCGAGCTATCTCGATGATGTCGGTGCAGATGTCCGGCTCACGGATCTTGCCGGTGAAGACGTGAATTCCGCCAAAGGGGACCTGGTACCCGTACTCAATTGAGCCGACCTCAGGGCCCCAGCCTGCATCGTCGATGTAGAGCTTGCCGTGACGACTCTTGGTCATCCGGCCCACAGCGTATCCCTTGATCCCTTCGAAGCTGCCCTTCAAGAACTCAAAACCACCGTGCGCTGGCCCGACGGTGGGCGCCAACTGTCGTGGAATTGTCACGGCAAATGTCCTAGTGTGAGGACTTAGTCGTGGAGCCATCGCAACTAGGTTAGCTTAAAGGGGTTAAACGAGATAAAGGACACGGAGAGTTTATACTGGTTCGGCCCCTTGCGGTGAAGGTAAAGGCCTAATGCAGTTTGAGGTGGTACTGCTTATGTCTCAATTACCATGGAGCGAATGCGCTTGACCTAGCTTTCGATCTCTTCTTTCTTGCGCTGAACTGCTGCCGGGTCGTCCCTTTATATACACAGGTTTACGCCCAGTGGCTCACGGAGTCCCAGCCGGCTCATAGACAACGTGTCCGACTCTGTGACTAAATATACTTGCCTTACAATATAAGTCATACACATATGGCGGTTTACCCCTATGGGCCTCAAGTCACCCTTGGGCCTTGGGCCATTGCTTCATGAACCACCATCTTCAACATCCTCATGGGCTTCGTATTGGTAAACTGCCATAGGTATAACGCGGCCCCTCCTGGGCGGGTTGTCAGGACCCCGATCCTAAGTCACACCGATCTAGCATGTAACACATCATATCACTTTGCGGCCTCACGCACGGTATTCCCATGGGTGCCACCTTACCTGGCCCGGGACCGTTTGCGCCTTTTGGCTCACGTATATGATAGTGCCGCTAGCATCCATATGACAAAGAACCCGGGCTGACATGGCTAGTCATGAACCCAAAGTGGCACTAACTTACAGGGACAGGCATACATGACCCAACAACGAACGTGTCGGTCATCAGCGAGTGAATCCGGGCTGTAGCAACTGGGCTAGCAGGACTCCGGTAGACACCACGTGACATTTCCCCAAAGGGACAGACACAGGAACGAAGAAGGACACATGCTGGCCAACCTAAGTGTTCCGGAGCAGTAGCAAGCTACCAGGGCTCAGTGGAAGCACTAGGAGACATTTCCCGGTAAGAGAGGCTACCAAGGATAAACAACTAGATAGTCAGATCCACGCATACCAAGCATTTCAATATCATACACACAATATGCTCGATATGTGCAAATACAACATGGCATCACAACATGACTCTACGACTCAAGTATTTTATTCAATAGGCTCCGAGGAGCGAGATATTACAAACATGGGTCTCATGACCCAACATTCAGAGCACATAAATAAAAGCACAAGCGGAAGCTTAACATGTCCGAGTACAGGCAACTATAAATGAAAAAGGCTGAGAAGCCTGACTATTTACTAGATCCTGCCGAGGGCACAAGATCGTAGCTGAGGTAACAAGCTAAACATCGAAGTCCACGCGATACTACTAGCGAGACCGAAGTCTCTTTGCAAAAACATAAATTAAGCAACGTGAGTACAAATGTACCCAACAAGACTTACATCAGATCTAACTACATATGCATCATTATCAACAAGGGGATGGTGGGTGTTGGTGTCAAAACCGGCGGATCTCGGGTAGGGGGTCCCGAACTGTGCGTCTAGGAAGATGGTAACAGGAGACAAGGGACACGATGTTTTACCCAGGTTCGGGCCCTCTTGATGGAGGTAAAACCCTACGTCCTGCTTGATTGATATTGATGATGTGGGTATTACAAGAGTAGATCTACCACGAGATCAAGGAGGCTAAACCCTAGAAGCTAGCCTATGGTATGATTGTTGTTTGTCCTACGGACTAAAACCATCCGGTTTATATAGACACCGGAGAGGGCTAGGGTTACACAGAGTCGGTTACAATGGTAGGAGATCTACATATCCGTATCGCCAAGCTTGCCTTCCACGCCAAGGAAAGTCCCATCCGGACACGGGACGAAGTCTTCAATCTTGTATCTTCATAGTCTTGGAGTCCGGCCGATGATGATAGTTCGGCTATCCGGACACCCCCTAGTCCAGGACTCCCTCAGTAGCCCCTGAACCAGGCTTCAATGACGACGAGTCCGGCGCGCATATTGTCTTCGGCATTGCAAGGCGGGTTCCTCCTCCGAATAATTCATAGAAGATTGTGAACACCAGGATAGTGTCCGGCTCTGCAAAATAAATTCCACATACCACCGTAGAGAGAATAATATTTACACAAGTTCAATCTGCTGACGTATTTTGTGGCGTGACATCACACCACCACCAAGCCTTTACTCGAATTGTTTTTATTGTACCACCTCAGCGCGTTTAGCGAAGCGGTTTCCTTGGCACGTCTTGTCGAAGCAGAGATCGTGTTCCCCTTATTCCGGGATTCCCATCAATACGGACGTGGGTAACCCAACCGCGCCATTGATTGCGGCGCTTGGGAGATAAGCGAGTTTTATCAGGCCGGTGGGGACGCATGGTTTCGTCCGCCCATATAAGGGGATAAAGATCTACCCTTTTACCTACGCCTTCTTCCTCCTTTGCTTATCCATCTCCGCGAACTCGAGCTCCAGCGCCCAAGTCCGCACATCTCACCTCAACCTTCTCCAACTATGTCCGGAGCGGGAGGCAAGTGGATGGCCTCCTCCGTTACGGAGGGGCACATCCAGAAGCTGCGCAGCGCCGGATATCTGTCCAGCGACATCGCGCACCGGCTCCCCGACGAGGGGGAGCTCATCCCCACCCCCAGGCCCCATGAGAGGGTAGTATTCCTTTCCCATTTCCTCCGCGGACTGGGCTTCCCACTCCATCCCTTTGTCCGGGGGCTCATGTTCTACTACGGCCTGGATTTCCATGATCTGGCCCCGAATTTCATCCTCAACATCTCGGCGTTTATCGTCGTGTGTGAGGCCTTCCTCTGCATCCAGCCCCACTTCGGCTTGTGGCTCAAGACCTTCAGTGTCAAGCCGAAGGTTGTGAAGGGCAGCCAAGCGGAGTGCGGAGGCGCCATGGTGGGCAAGATGCCCAACGTTACTTGGCTCGAGGGCACCTTCGTGGAAACCATTAAGGGGTGGCAATCGGGGTGGTTCTACATCACCGAGCCGCGTGACCCTGAATGGGCAGCGGCCCCCGAATTCAGATCTGGCATCCCCATACGGCTCACCTCCTGGAAAGAGAGTGGCCGGACATGGGGTGATTCGGAGGAGCTGACCGGACTTCAAGCCTGCATCCAAAAGCTAGTGAACAAGAAGCTCAAGCTTGTCAACGTAGTCCAGGTCATGCTCATCCGCCGGATTCTCCCGTGCCAACAACGGGACTTCAATATGTGGGAGTTCGATCCGGCGCAGCACCAGACTTTGAGCGGGCTCTTCGACACTACGTACGAAGAGGCCTGGAGGGTGCTGTTTAAGGGCGCCGAGGCTCCCGCATCCGCTACCGAAGATCGCGGATTCAGCTCGCAGCGTCCGGCTAGCGAGGTAAGCGATTTTACCCTTTACGGGACACTTGTTTTCCATAGTTTGACTCTATGCGGGATCTAAACTCCCTCTCCTTTGACAGGACTGGCTGAAGAAGGCCGAGCAGACTAACTGTCCGGCCCCTTTGCCAGAAGACCCAGCGGACGCCCGCTTAACGGGGCTGCTGGTTCCGGCACCCCACGTGGTGCCGGAGAAGAAGGCCAAGAAGAAGGCCACGGGCACTCGAAAGAGTTCCCGTTTTCAGGTGTCATCGGACTTATCGTCCGGTGCTCCGAGGCGGACTCCTCCCACGAAGGCGAGGAGGAGAAGAAAGAGGCCTCTCCCCCAGCGGGGGGAGGGAAGAAAAGGAAGGCCTCCCCAACGAGGGAGGCCGAAGGGTCCAAGAAGGGAAGGACTCTTCCCCCGGACTGCTCTGCCAACGCCGGCGACGACGACGAGGATTGGCCTCCAAGGGCCAAGCCCCTGGCGAGATCGTAAGTATCCGGACTCCCGAATAACTTCATGATTTTTCTTTTCGCCACATGGTGTCTTTCTAATGCCGCATACAACCCTACAGTCCGCCCAAGGATGATCTTCCCGCTTCGTCGAGCGGGTCCTTGGGTGCGTCGGATATGGATTCCCTTCCAACCGCCTCCACCCCCCATGATGCGGATGATACCGAGGTGGGATCCCGGGAAGGGACCCACCAAGAGGAGGAGGCCCCGGAGGTGCCGCAGGGCAACCTCCCGGACTTTGCACCGGACTCCGCACCGGAACCTGTAGTGGCTCCGGAGTCCGGCGGGCGGCCCCTTCGTAAGAAGGGCAAGACCATGACGCCGGCGGCCTCCGTCCAACCGGAGGCGCCGGATAGCTTGCTGGAGGCGCTCAACAGCGCTTCCATCAAAGAGGAACACCACACCGTCATGAGTGTGGTGATTCAGAAGGTTCTGCTCGCCAAGAGCGGGCTGACCGAAGCCTGCAGCAGCCTTCTAACAGGCTTTGAGGTAAGAATTTTGATATATGTAAAATAGTACTGCATAGACAGTAGCCCCTGATGCTCTGTTCGGTGTTCGGAAAGAAAATCCGGACTGAGGATCTAAAAAGATATACGCAGGAGTCATAAAAAATATGTCAATATGGGATTGCAGGCTGTGCTGCTGACCTCTGCTGCACTGAGTGCGGAGGTCAATACTTTGAAGCAAAGCCTTGAGCGGTCCGAGAACGAGCTCGGCCGTGCTAAGAAGCAGCTCAAGGATAAGGAAGGTGAGTAACACCTTATTAAAATTGTACCTTACAGAAAAGGATTTGGTTGCATGAAGAATGACAAGGATAATGTGGGTATTGCAGGGGCCACGAACGAGGTGGCGACCCTGAAGGAGGCGGTGTCCGCGGCTGAACATAATGCGGCCGCGGAGCTTACCGAGCGAGAGAAGTAGGAGGCGCGGGTGGTGGAGGTACAGCAAGAGCTCCAGGCTCTCGTGGAAGACATGAGAGTTTGGAGCGCGACTCGAAGACTCGAGAGTCCGAGCTTGCATCGGCTCTTGAGAGTGCCAAAGCCGCTAAGGCCGAAGCCTACAAGGCCCTCCATGAAATCGAGGCGTTGAAGAAAATAGCGGCGAGTAAGGCATTTTTCATGCAAACTAAGCATGTGAGTGTGAATAATCATCACTTACCCGAATTCGGAGCTCTCTAGGAGCGTTCGCAGATCTGCCCCGCAGCATGTCCGATGCTGCCGCTTTCTATAGGGCCGAGGAGGGGAGCTCGACGGAGAAGGTCTTCTGGTTTCAGTATGCTGAGGCCGGACATCCGGTGCCCCTGAGCGACCAGCTGAAGCAGCTGGTCGAGCTCCACAAGGTGGCCGAACAGGCCATGAAGGGCCTCATAGTTCGGCTGTGGCCCAAGGAGGCCATGCCTGGGAGCTACTTCGGCCTGGTGCGGCGGCTGGTGGATGCGTGTCCATGGGTTGAAGTCATCAAGCACTCCGCCTGTATTGAAGGTGCCCGTCGGGCCCTTGCCCGCGCAAAGGTGCAATGGGGCAAGATGGATGCTGAGAAGCTTGTGACGGACGCGCCACCGCCGGGCAAGGAGTATCGCACGCCCGAGATGTATTATAAGAGTGTCCTGAAGGGTGCCCGCATTATTGCGGGTGAGTGCTCCAAAGATGTAATATTTGAGTAGACTCGCATTTTGTTATCCTGTGCGCTGAAAACTTTGTTCATATGCGCTAAGCAACACTTGTTAATTTAAAATATTACCTTCTGTGCGGCCGTTTATCAAATCTGAGAGATGGCAAGTCGTCGGCTTCAGCCCCCATGCCACGAGTGCTGGGGTGTTCGGGATAAATTTGAGCACTCTTGTTCCCATTTTTGGGTCCATCTAGGGAGGCGCTCAACACAACGAACAAGGCAACCGGACTTATAATGCTTGAACACTCTCACTTAGCCATAGAATTCTATAATTTTAAATTTCGGCGAAGCCCCTAGTGTTCGGAAGGCCGAATTTGGGGCGCTATCCACGCCTGGGCCGGACAAAGCCGGTTCCTCGCTCTAAGCGGCATAAGTCTTTAGGGACTCGAAAAAGACCTCTCGAACAGCGACCGGCTCTCGCCTCATCATGACGGTCAGTTTTAGCTTTCTCCACTGAGGCGCTCGCCCAGCTCAACTGGGGCACAATCGCAGTGGTTCTCCCAGTGCTACCTTAGCCGATACAACGGAACGTAAGGTACCAAAACATGGGAGCCGGGAAAACCTAACTATTGACCCAAGACATGATTCGGAGCTGATGCATATAATGCTATAAGTTCGGGGTGCCGCACTTGTGAAAGTGTTCGGACTTATCACACCATGATGCGGGAAACATAAGCCCCTGGTGTATTTAGCCGTACCAAAGTGTACGGATGCAACATGTCATAAATGAACATATGTATAAGAAAGAAATGCAATTAGAAGCAAAAAGGTGCTGCATTGTTTATTCAAGAAATACTGCTATGAATGCAGAACGATACAAATAGTGCGGTAAGCAAGGGATGGGACTATTAAACATGCCCCCTCCAGGGGTAGGCTACAGAATGGTGTATAAAACAGATTTAATGCTCGTAATGGAGACCACCTGGATATTCGTCGTAGCCTTTCTCCTTCCCTGGCTGTTGGATCATGAGTTCGGCAGGTCTACTGCCGGACAGGGCCTCTGATGAACGGGGTCCTGTGGGTAAAAAAAAAAAAGAGAAAAAAAGAACGACACAGTTGAGAGCCCCTGGTGTGGCTAAGCCGCATTCTGGGCCTATCGTGGTCGTGCCCCTCCCCCTATGCCCATGGTATCTCCAGAGCGTAATGATGTACGCGAAGGACCAGTCTTGCAATTTTGCAGGGGCTGGGGTTGGGGCCGCATTGCTACGCGTGCTCGGAACGTGCCAGGTGGTCTTGTTGTAGGTTACTCCGGGCGCGTTTAGCCGTGTCCGGTCGCTTAACGGTCGGACTCGAGAATTGCCTTAAGAGGCTGCACTGTACTTCTGCCGCGAGAGCCGCTGTATGTTCCTCCGTTCGGAGAGAGCGTTCAGTGTTTCTGTTGACCGTGATGACTCCTCGTGGGCCTGGCATCTTGAGCTTGAGGTATGCGTAGTGCGGCACCGCGTTGAACTTTGCAAACGCGGTACGTCCGAGCAGAGCATGATAGCCGCTGCGGAACGGAACTATGTCGAAGATTAACTCCTCGCTTCGGAAGTTATCCGGGGATCCGAAGACCACTTCCAGTGTAACTGAGCCTGTACAATTGGCCTCTACACCTGGTATGACGCCTTTAAAGGTCGTCTTTGTATGTTTAATCCTTGAGGGGTCTATGCCCATTTTGCACACTGTATCCTGATAAAGCATGTTCAGGCTGCTGCCGCCGTCCATCAGGACTCTGGTGAGGTGAAATCCATCGACGATTGGGTCTAAAACCAATGCGGCGAATCCGCCGTGGCGGATGCTGGTGGGGTGGTCCCTTCTATCAAAAGTGATCGGGCAGGAGGACCATGGGTTGAACTTCGGGGCGACTGGCTCCATCGCGTATACATCCCTGAGTGCACGCTTCCGCTCCCTTTTGGGTATGTGGGTTGCGTATATCATGTTCACCGTCCGCACTTGTGGGTGGAAACCCTTCTGTCCTCTATTGTTCGGCGGTCGGGTCTCTTCCTCGTCATCGCTATGCAGCCCCTTGTCGTTGTTTTCGGCAATTTACTTGCCTGCCTGCTTGAATACCCAACAGTCCCTGTTGGTGTGGTTAGCTGGCCTTTCGGGGGTGCCGTGTATCTGGCACGAGCGATCGAGTATTCGGTCCAAATTGGACGGACCCGGAGTAGTTCTTTTGAATGGCTTTTTCCGCTGACCGGGTTTAGAGCCTCTGAATCTGGCATTGACTGTCGTATCCTCACTATTGTCGCGGTTAATGCGGCATTTGTTCTTGTTGCGACGCGACCTGCCATTGCGGTCCTTGATATCCGGACTGCCATAATTTTTGGTGAGGTTGTTGCTGCGGGCTAGCCAACTGTCTTCTCCCGTGCAGAAGCGGGTCATGAGTGATGTGAGGGCTGCCATGGATTTCGGCTTTTCCTGTCCCAGGTGCCGGGCAAGCCACTCGTCGCGGATGTTATGTTTGAAGGCCGCGAGGGCCTCCGCATCCGGACAGTCGACGATTTGATTTTTCTTAGTTAAGAACCGTGTCCAGAATTGTCTGGCCGATTCGTCTGGCTACTGAATTATATGGCTTAGGTCGTCAGTGTCTGGTGGTTGCACATACGTGCCCTGGAAGTTATCCAGGAATGCGGCTTCTAGGTCCTCCCAACTCTGAATTGATTCTGGTGGCAAGCTATTAAGCCAATGCCGAGCTGGTCCTTTAAGCTTGAGTGAGAGGTATTTGATCGCGTGAAGATCATCACCGCGGGCCATGTGGATATGAAGGAGATAGTCTTCGGTCCAAACCGCGGGGTTTGTTGTGCCATCATAAGATTCAATATTCACGGGTTTAAACCCTTCGGGGATTTGATGATCCATTACTTCATCTGTGAAGCATAGTTGGTGCGCGGCGCCTCTGTATTGGTCTATATCACGACGAAGCTCAAAAGAGCTTTGTCTACTGTGTTCGGCCCGGCCGGACTTGCTGTGTCCAGCGCGACGGTTGTCGTCACGTATCATGGGGCGCCCACGCGATCCATAATCTATCTTGATTGTATTGCCTTATCCTCCAGTATATCTTGCAAGTCCAGAGTGTTCCCCTGTGGCCTTGTGCTTTTCGAGCGATGCTGGGGTACGGTTCTAGTGGAGGGCCTAGAGGCCTCTCTGTCGCGGCCACGGGGTGGTCGGTCAGCCGTATTGTCTGCTGGTGATGCTGGTGATGCAGCTTGCGTTTAGGGTAGCTTTTGGAGGGGCGTTCGAGCTCATGCTCTTCGGCCGCAAGGACTTTAGTCCATCTGTCGGCTAGCAGATCTTGATCAGCTCTAAGCTGTTGCTGCTTTTTCTTGAGGCTGTTTGCCGTGGCCATAAGCCTGCGTTTAAAACTCTCTTGTTCGACGGGATCCTCAGGCACGACGAATTCGTCGTTGTCGAGGCTTGCCTCGTCTCCGGAGGAGGCATGTAATCCTCTACCTCTTCGTCTGCCGCTCTCTCATGAGGGCTGGCGTCTCCGTCCTCCTGTGCTGAATCTTGCTGGAGGGGGTTGTCTTCGGAACTGTCTGGGGTGTTATTATCTCTGGTGCCGGAATCTCCATTCTTGTTGTGGCGGGATTTAGAGCGGCGCCGCTGACGCCGGCGCTTGGGCTGGTTCTTGGAGAGGTCATCTTTCGCTGTTCCTTCGCCATTCCCATACTTTGGGATATCCACCATGTATATGTCATATGATGAGGTGGCTTTCCAGTGCCCAGTAGGCGCTGGTTCTTGGTCGTCTCCGGCATTGTCGTCCATACCGTCGATGTCTTCGGAGTCGAAGTCTAGCATGTCGGTTAGATCGTCGACAGTGGCTACTAAGTGGGTGGTGGGTGGGCTTTGAATTTCTTCGTCGTCCGCATCCCAACCGTCCAGACCGCAGTCCGGCCAGGGCTCTCCTGATAACGAGAGATACTTTAGCGAACTCAAGATGTCGCCGAAATGTGAGTGTTGAAAGATGTCCGCAGCGGTGAACTCCATGATCGGCGCCCAATCGGATTCGATTGGAGGGGGCGCAGGAGGTTTGGAGTCCGGCGAGGAGTCCGGCACCTCGGAGTCACGAGCTTCACGAGGGACAAGGTCAGTATTCGGCTCCATCGCCATAGAGGTTGCAGCCCCCGAGGAGGTGTCTAGCCACCCATCCTCGATCTGTGCAGTCGGCTCCGAATTGAGGGTCGGAGCGGATTCGTGTGCGGCCTCCAGGGCACTGTCCGGCTGCAGAGCTAAATCATGCCCATCGTGACAGTGTGGCGTGCTCGGCTGTGGCTCGAATCCATCGAAGATCAAGTCCCCGCGGATGTCAACCGTGAAGTTCAAACTTCCAAATCTGACCTGACGGCCAGGGGCGTAGCTTTCGATCTGCTCCAGATGGCCAAGCGAATTGGCCCGCAGTGCAAAGCCGCCGAATACGAAGATCTGTCCGGGGATAAAAATCTCACCCTGGACTGCATCGTTGTTGATGATCAAAGAAGCCATCGAGCCTATCGGTGACGACACAGAGGAACTCTCAATGAAAGCACCAATGTCGGTGTCAAAACCGGCGGATCTCGGGTAGTGGGTCCCGAACTGTGCGTCTAGGCAGATGGTAACAGGAGACAAGGGACACGATGTTTTACCCAGGTTCGGGCCCTCTTGATGGAGGTAAAACCCTGCGTCCTGCTTGATTGATATTGATGATGTGGGTATTACAAGAGTAGATCTACCACGAGATCAAGGAGGCTAAACCCTAGAAGCTAGCCTATGGTATGATTGTTGTTCGTCCTACGGACTAAAACCAGCCGGTTTATATAGACACCGGAGAGGGCTAGGGTTACACAGAGTCGGTTACAATGGTAGGAGATCTACATATCCGTATCGCCAAGCTTGCCTTCCACGCCAAGGAAAGTCCCATCCGGACACGGGACGAAGTCTTCAATCTTGTATCTTCATAGTCTTGGAGTCCGGCCGATGATGATAGTTCGGCTATCCGGACACCCCCTAGTCCAGGACTCCCTCACTAGGGTTTAACTGCAGCAAGCCAGCTTTGACTCAGTGGCTATCCTAAACTACGACTGCAAGTAACTCTTTTGAGGTGGCGCACATGAGTCCACATATTCACCAACCAATACACCACTATGGATCCGCTCCCGTCTCCCTACGAGAACGCCATCCATAGCACTCACGCTTATCTTGCGCATTTTAAAGTATCCACTTTCACTTGTCTATGAACTGTACAGGCAACCCATAAGTCCTTTACCGTGGACACGGCTATTCGAATAGATAATATTAACCCTGCAGGGGTGTACTTCTTCACACACGCTCTCACCACTTACCGCCGTTTACACGACATGTACTCGGCAACCTTCAAGCGGAAGCCCAGCGAGGGTGTCGTCCACGACCTGACTAACCACACAAGTCTCTCATCCAGGTTTATCGCCTATTTGGGTTCCATCCGCAAGGAGATCCACGGGGTGTCGCTCACGGCCCCAAACGATGTGTGCAGGGTTCCCAAGTCCACCATCCGGGTGCGACTTGGTACACCGGGCCACTGTGCCTAGTCTGTCCCAAGCCCACCTGTACCGGGTGCCACTTGGTAGACTACTAACACTACCTACAAACACCAGAAACTAGTTGCAACTCCTGGACAGAGATCATGTTGATTAATAAGTCGAGAGGGGTCGAGTTACCGGAACCCAATGTGTGGTAGTAACTGTTCATGGATCACAAACACAGAACTCAGTTCCTAAGGATGGCTTCAATGAGACAACCCACCATGTACTCCTACATGGCCTCTCACCGCTACCTTTACCAAATCATGTTCACACACTTAGCTCACACACAGTAGGACATGTTCACACACCTCCAATTCATCCCCGATGAATCAGACATGACTCAACTCTAAGCAGTAGCAGGCATGAAAAACAAGCATGAATGAGTAGGCACAACAGGGCTCAAACAACTCCTACTCATGCTAGTGGGTTTCATCTATTTACTGTGGCAATGACAGGTCATGCAGAGGATAAAGGGGTTCAGCTATCACAGCAAGTAACAGATGAATCATTGTTATCCTAATGCAGTAAAAGAGAGCAGGAGCGAGAGAGTGGGATTGTATCAGAATGAACAAGGGGGTTTTGCTTGCCTGGCACTTCTGAAGATAGCATTGAGTGTTCATCAGTGTCAATGATCACAACGTTGGAACATCGTCTACCGAGAGGGAACAAGCACCAACAAACAAAGAAGAAACACAATCAATGCAATGCACAATATGATGCATGATCATGACATGGCAATATGCTGTGGTTTGGGCTAATGCAACTAGCAGCAAGTTAAATGGAGTTGGTTTGAACCCTAGGTTCAAATTCAAACTCCATATGTGGATATTCATATGCCATTTATATGGTTTGCCCTAAACAGTGGTCATAAGTTGTTCTAACATGCATGAAAATGGTACAGATGGATAGATTGGAGTTTTCTGATCATTTTTCATATATAACTTATTTCATTTGGAGTTACGGTTGATTTTATATGAATTTTAGAAGTTTTAGGTATTTTCTGGAATTTCCTGAATAAACTTAAATCCAGAAAATACATGTTGCGTCAGCATGACATCACCCTGATGTCAGCAGGTCAACTGGACGTCTCCAGGTCAAACCTGACCAGTGGGGTCCATTGGTGAGTGACTGGGGCTAGTTAGTGACGCTGACAGGTGGGCCAGGTCAACGACCACATCAGCTGGGTCAACTCTGACGTGTGGAAATAGAACCCGGGGTTAATTAGGGCGTGGGGCCCATGTGTCAACGAAACGGAACACTAACTAAACGCGATTAGTACCTAAACTAATCGTGTCACGTCAGCCACCGGAGTTTCGCCGGCGACGACCATGGCCGACGGCGGGAATGCACCGTGTGCTCGCTACGGAGCACCATTCAACGCGTGGTTTGCTCCTACGGGTTCCTGGGAGTGAGGCGTGTCCAAAGAAACAAGCAGCAGTAGCTGGGGTGGCCGGAACTGACGGCGGCGAGCTCTTTTGCGGCCGCCGGAGTTCGGGTGCGCACAGGGACGCGGCTACGGTATGCAAAGGAACGAGGCAAGGCGCTAGCGATGCTCTACAAGTCGCGGCGAGCACAACGGATGCACGCCCGTGACCACATGGTCATCGGGGCTTCGCCGGTGACGAGCCCGCGCGGCGGAGCGTCTCGGCTCCGGTGGAGGGGGAGGCTAGAGCTCGAAATCGGGCATGGAGTTAGGGGAAAACGAAGTAGGGCTCACATGGAGTCGGTAGAGCGGCTCAGCAAGCTCGGGGAGGTCCGGACGGCGGCGGAATCACGGTGGCTATCATCGGGACCCGATGATGAAGATGACATAGATGGCGGCACTCCAAGGGCCTTCCAGTCGCGTGGATCGGGGGGGGTGGGGACGGCGTAGCGGATGACGGCGGAGCTTGTGGGCCGGTCGGGGGAGCGAGGGGGATGCAGTGGACACGGCGGCAGCGAACGGCAGCGAGGCGCGCTCGGGGAAGGAACTAGAGGGCGAGGGAGAGAGCAGAGAGTGAGGGAGAGGAGCGAGGGGTCGCGGGGCGTCCTTGTGGCGTCGCTAGAAGGGCCGGAAGCCCCTCGGTGGCAAGCAGGAGGTGGCCAGGGGCAGCGCGCGGGCGACAGGCAGCAGCCTGCCTGCTCTGGCAAGAGGAGGAAGATGACAGGGAATCCCTGGTGGGCTGGGCTGGCTTTGCCTAGCTGGGCTGCTACAGTGGTGGGCTGGCTGGGCTGCCAGGTAAGTGGCCCAGGTAGTTCCTCTCTCTTTCTCCTCCATTTAGTTTTGTTTTTCTATATTTCTGTATCTTTTGGGCTTTATTAAAAATGCCAGAGCATTATTAAAAATCCTGAAAATATTTGTGGCACTGTTGAAATTATTTCCAACAGCCCTCAACTAGTTTCAGAATTATTAGAGCATTTAAAATATTTATAAGATTTAAATGCCCCAATTCAAATACAATATGAGTTAAATCAAAAATCCAGAAATGACCTATAAATATGTTCATCATTTTTGGCAGAGGTTTTTACCTTTATCAGAAATCATGAACATTTTCAAAGGCATTTTGGGTTTATTGAAAATAATTTTATTTGAGCCTATTTGAATTCATTTGGTGCTAGGGTTTAAACAATCCCCATTTCAATTTTCTTTCAAAATTAAACATGATGCACACATAAAGCTAGCCTAGTGCAAAGGCAGAAGCTAGGGATGTGACACGGGTCATACCTAATAGTCATATCCCCAACACTTCTCCTTGGGGAGATCAACATGAGTAGCAAATGATTCATATAAACAAGCTACTATCTCAGAGTCAAGTCCATATTTAGTGCTAAATTCACGAAAAGCATCGGTATCCATGAAAGATTTAACACAATCAAACTTCAGGTTTATACCTGACTCCTTACCTTCGTCGAGTTCCCGATCTTCAGAGTTGCGTTTAATTATTTCCAATAAATCACATTTGAATTCCATAGTCTTCTTCATAAAAGAAATAGTACAAGAAGTATCGAGCATGGATTGATCATTACGAGAAAGCCGAGCATAAAAATTCTAAAATAATAATTTCTCTTGAGAGCTCATGATTGGGGCCTGAATATAACATTGACTTAAGCATCCCCCAAGCTTGAGCGATACTTTCTCATTCACGAGGCCAAAAATTATAGATATAATCATGTTCACAATAAACCATATGCATAGGATAAAACTTCTGACGAAATTCCAATTTCAATCGGTTGTAGTTCCAAGTTCCAATATCATCGCATAGCCTATACCATGTCAATGCCTTCTCCTTCAAATATAAAGGGAAGACCTTCTTCTTAACTTCATCCTTGGGCAAACCTGCAAGCTTAAATAATCCAAAATTTTAATCCACATAGATTAGATGCATATCAGGATGTAGTGTTCCATCTCCTTCATAGGGATTAGCTAACAGTTTCTCTATCATACCCGAAGGAATTGCATAAAAAGTATTTTCAGTAGGTTCAGTAGGTTGAGGGGTGATGTTTGCTTGAACTACGTCGGTATTTCCCCAAAGAGGAAGGGATGATGTAGCACGACAACGGTAGGTATTTCCCTCAGTGATGAGACCAAGGTTATCGAACCAGTAGGAGAACCACGCAACACCATGTAAATAGCTCCTGCACACAAAGAACAAATACTTGCAACCCAACATGTTACAGGGGTTGTCAATCCCTTTCAGGTAATGGTGCCAGAAATTGTCAAGTTGACGAGATAAAATTGTAGTAGATTGATAGATGCAAATAAAAGCAAATAAAATTCAGTGAGGCTTTTTTGGGTTTTTGTACTAATAGATCTGAAAATAAAAGCAAATAAAAATAGATCTCGAAGGCAAATCTATAATACTTAAATAGTTCAACCCCACTATCATATTTCTCTTGACATGCAGCCTATCCACAACAGCAGTCTAGCCATGTCATCATATTGTAACCGGCTTACAGGAGACACCGACCCTGTTTTCACCAATCTATAGAACAACCACATCGGCATCCGTTACCTCCATGAGGACCGGTCATGCGTGTCTCTCCCTCCATTCAGCAGAACCACCCATGTCACCCTATTTTCCTTTCATTGCCCATGCCCTGTACAATTGGATTTCTTACATCGCTGTATTAATACGACCCATTAATCTCCTCAATTAACTCCTCCACCCATTGATTTCCATAACCAAATCATGTTCATCTTCCCCACCGAATAAATCATGTATGCTTCTGTCCTCACCAGAACTGTCAAAGCCCATCGCCCCTTGGTACAGGTCTCGAGGAGGAGGTGTAGCGTGGAAGGTTCTAGAACTAGCCAACCATCGGTGGGACACCCCGCCTCCATCGTGCAGCCGCCATCCGCGAGTCGCCCTTTTTCTCCTACCAGACCCTGTTCGGCATCACCACTCCATCAAGATCTTCATTACTGGTACGTCTCTCTCGCGCCTCACCTGCTGGACATCGGCATCTGTCGCCGGCTTGACCTGAGCTCTCCGTCACGGGGTACGAGTGTGTAGGTACAAATACAACCGGTCGAAGCAGCTGATGGGGTCCGGGGGATGCCATCGTCGCAGTCGGTCACTCTCACATCACTTGACGTCATCAACTTACAAAAAGGGTTCATAAGACCCTCTTCATCACGGCTACAATCTTTGCGGTTAGGGATCTTTCTTCTCTAGATTATTATAGCTATTGGAAATGCAGGATCTCTTGATATTGTGTCCTCGATCTCACAAGTAGTACCTTTTCGCTAAATAGTTTGGTAACCTACATCATTCGGTTCATTTCTTGGTTCACTTTCAGTATTTGTTAATTTTAAGTCAAGATTCAAGTTTTAGCAGAAATCTATCCAACGCACATCATGGTTCAGTTATTGATTGAAAGTATAGTACATATAAGAGAACCTGCAAGTGCCTTATTGCTGAAATATCTAATGACATACGGGTGTAGCCATGATGCTGATATTGATTGACCGTGAAGATCAGGGGCAAAACCAGATTTGAAGCATGCTCTTGGCTAGCCATGGTGCTGATATTGATTGACCGTGAAGATCAGGGGCAGAACCAGATTTGAAGCATGCTCTTGGCTGACTATTCTAAATTTGCCACCGTGATATTAATGGAACACGATTTCTCTCTTATCTCTATATATACATCTTTACTGGTCCGATAAGGGACACAACAGGGTTATCATGATACATGATTTTACCAAAAACAAGAATTCTGGAGTACATTTGTTTCGGACAGTGTGAATTAATTAGGAGGAGGCATTGACTGAACACTCCTTGAGCACCGATGAAGTGTTTCATGATGTGGTTCCTCCAGGTTGTCATCGATGTACCATAAAGTTCCATGTCCCACTTGCATATCATAGATATCTGCCGACCCCATACTACTATCTTTCTTTCAATTATAGCCAGGATTTGTCCATGTCCAGGTAACCACTCTCTTACATTAATTTGCTTCCTATTATATCAGTCAAATTAGCCTGGCATGCTATTTATTTGCTTCCTTCACGTATGTTTCCCTGATACAAATTATAGTGTTGGGAGCAATTTGAAGTTCCCGCCGCATGGTACACTGTCTTGCTACTTAATCTGAGGTTATCCTATATGATTTATTGATTTGTTGTTATTTTCCTTGCCTTCTATACTTATGTCGGCAGATAAATGAATGTTTGTAGTATTTGCCATCTGATGGATTCACGTTTATTGATTTTTCCTCAGGGTTATTGTAAACTGTGCTATCTGATTTACTACATCAGAACAATAAAACATGGGTGGTTATGGTACATGGAGGGCTTGAGTTTCATAATTCATGTTCATGCACACTATCAAAACAAAACCAAAAGATTACATAGTTCATATGGGACAATGTTTCCCTAGCTCTATGAGATGATGTTGTACATAGTTCATATTACTACTTTCCTTACAGTTGTCGAAGCACACATTGTCTCACGGTTGTGCCTCACTTTCCTAAGAGATCTTGCAGCTTCTACCGATCAGTAATCTTAATGGAGTGGCTATGAACCAAAATATTGTGAGTAAATATGAAGAGTCTATTCTCCCATTTCAGTTTCTTTGAAGAACCAAGAATGCCAAGTACAGCCCAACTTCTTATATATTGTTGCTTTGCTAGGAATAAGAAAGATAAAATTATCTAACAAGGAAATTTCTAGACAAGGTATAACCTACAGCTATAAGCCTTTCAGAGTTCTATTTATGTACAGTACTGTTTCCTTAGTAATTTAAATAACTATATCAATGTATGTTATTCATGATGCCTCAATGTTTGGAATCTTAGCTGACTATTCAGGTTTGCTCTACCTGCACTATCATATTAACTATAGTTCATTCTTATGACCATAATTTATTTTTCCAGTTGTTAAGATTTGACCACACAAATTTGAAACATTTTTGTAGGTGAACAATGTTTTTGCAGAAATATATTAGTTCACAATTTCGAATGTAAATTTCAATATTCCGTTGGGTTTCTAACATCAATATTTCAAATGTAAATGTATTGTTCAACGTTTCCAGCCATATATCTTTTTTTTATTTCTATTTTTGTTTTAATCTGCTCATCGAAACTACAAAGTCCCACAGCAACGCGCGGGGTATCATCTAGTATAATAAAGAAGAGACCCGGGGCCCGTAGATTTCACTAGTGGCTTCTCTCAAGAAAAATAGCATACGGTGGGTAAATAAATTACTGTTGCGCAATTGATAGAACTTCAAATAATCATGATGATATCAAGGCAATGATCATTATATAGGCATCACATCCAAGATTAGTAGACCGACTCCTGCCTGCATCTACTACTATTACTCCACACATCAACCGCTATTCAGCATGTATCTAGTGTATTAAGTTCATGAAAAAATGGAGTAATGCAATAAGAACGATGACATGATGTAGACAAGACCTATTTATGTAGAAATAGACCCCATCTTGTTATCCTTAATAGCAACGATACATACGTGTCAGTTCCCCTTCTGTCACTGGGATCACGCACCGATCGAACCCATCACAAAGCACCTCTTCCCATGGCAAGAAAAATCGATCTAGTTGGCCTAACTAAACCAAAGATTTGAAGAAGAAATATGAGGCTATAAGTAACCATATATATAAGAGATCAAAAGACTCAAATAACTTTCATGGATAAAAACATAGATCTGATCATAAACACAAAGTTCATCAGATCCCAACAAACACTTCGCAAAAAGAGTTACATCTAATAGATCTCCTAGAGACCATTGTATTGAGAATTAAATTAGAGAGAGGAAGCCGTCTAACTACTAACTACAGACCCGAAGGTCTACAATGAACTACTCATGCATCATCGGAGAGGCACCAATGAGGATGATGAACCCCTCCGTGATGGTGTCTAGATTGGATCTGTGGTTTCTGGAACTTGCGACAGCTGGAACTGATTTTCGTCGACTCCCCTAGGGTTTCTGTAATATTGGGGGTATTTATAGAGCAAAGAGGTAGTGCGGGAGGCGGCCGAGGTGGGCACAACCCACCTGGGCGCACCTGGGCCCCCACGCGCGCCCTGGTGGGTTGTGCTCCCCTCGGAGCCCCCCTCAGATACTTTCTTGGCCCATCATCTGTCTTCTGGTCCAGAAATAATCACCAAAAAGTTTCGCTGTGTTTGGACTCCGTTTGGTATTGATTTCCTATGAAGTTAAAGAAAGCAACTAGCACTGGGCACTATGTCAATAGGTTAGTCCCAAAAAATGATATAAATTTGCTATAAAATGATTGTAAAACATCCAAGAATGATAATATAACAGCATGGAACAATAAAAAATTATAGATACGTTGGAAACGTATCAAAGGGCAACACTTTGCTCTTCCGGTCGGGGTGAAGATACCCTGAATAAACCCCTCAAAGGAATATTTTCCATAGTGACAAGTGACAGTAAATTTCAGCATGTAACATAAATGTTTCTTTACCAAATTCCACTCACCAAAGGCGCTTCACTCCGCGGCAAGAGCGACATAAATGAGTCTTGATGACCCACAAGTATAGGGGATCTATCATAGTCCTTTCGATAAGTAAGAGTGTCAAACCCAACGAGGAGCAGAAGGAAACGAAAAGCGGTCTTCAGCAAGGTATTCTCTGCAAGCACTGAAATTATTAATAACAGATAGTTGTGTGATAAGATAATTCATAACGGGTAACAAGTAACAAGTGTAACAAAGGTGCAGCAAGGTGGCCCAATCCTTTTTGTAGCAAAGGATAAGCCTGGACAAACAATTAAATAAAGCAAGGCGCTCCCGAGGACACATTAGAATTATTATCAAGTTAGTTTTCATCATGCTCATATGATTCGCGTTCATTACTTTGATAATTTGATATGTGGGTGGACCGGTGCTTGGGTGCTGCCCTTACTTGGACAAGCCTCCCACTTATGATTAACCCCTCTCGCAAGCATCCGAAACTACGAAAGAAGAATTAAGATAAATCTAACCATAGCATGAAACATGTGGATCCACTACAAAAAAATACACTTCCGTGATGATACATGTTTGTCACAGTAGGTCACGTTTTCTGTCATGCATGTACATCCATGACGATTTTATGACAGAATCAAGATAGTCATACCTGTGCTGTCGTAGAAGTGTTCCATGACATTACCAAAATTATCATCACGGAAGTGTCCACTTACATGACAATAAATTGAGCATCATAGAAGTGCTTTCGTCAAGGGTGATTGTTGGTGTCAAAACTGGCGGATCTCGGGTAGGGGGTCCCGATCTGTGCGTCTTAGGCTGATGGTAACAAGAAGCAAGGGACACAATGTTTACCCAGGTTCGGACCCTCTCGATGGAGGTAAACCCCTACTTCCTGCTTGATTAATATTGAAGATATGTGGAATACAAGAGTAGATCTACCACGAGATCGTAGTGGCTAAACCCTATGAGCTAGCCTATGATGGTATGATTGTAATTGTGATCGGCCTTCTAAGGACCATGCTCTCCAGTTTATATAGACACTGGAGAGCTAGGGTTTACATGGAGTCGGTTTACAAGGAAGGAAACATAATATCCGGATCGCCAAGCTTGTCTTCCACGCAAAGGAGAGTCCCATCCGAACACGAGCCGAAGTCTTGAGTCTTGTATCTTGACGCTTCTATAGTCCGGATGATGTATATAGTTCGGGTGTCCGGATACCCCCTTATCCAGGACTCCCTCAGTAGCCCCTGAACTAGGCTTCAATGATGATGAGTCCGGCGCGCAGTATTGTCTTCGGCATTGCAAGGCGGGTTCCTCCTCCGAATACTCCAAGGTAATTATCGAACACGTAATCTGTGTCCGGATCTGCAAAATGATCTTCACATACCACCATAGAGAGAATGATACTTCAGCTGACAACTTTTTAGACAACGCGATATGTCATTACGGTCAGGTTATTATCTGAACCATTTTTCCCACAACCAGCCATAGCGTATACTGCGAGGCGGTTTCCTGAGCACGTCTTGTAGAAGCGAAGATCGTGTTCCCTTATCACGGGATTCTCATCAATACGGGTATGGGTAATCCAACCGTACCGCTAATCGCGGCGAGCGGGGGGCGAGCGGGTTCCACCAGGCAAGTGGGGAGGCGCAAAAAGCTCTTACCTTCTCTTATAAAGAGATAGGGCATCTTCCTCTTTTACCCACGCCTTCTCCTTCCGCTAACTCACTTCCCTCTGCTCGAGCCCTAACGGCCGAGCGCCTTTCTTTTCCATCGAAGAGAGGGTTTCCAAAGATGTCCGGATCCGGAGCAGGAGGCAAATGGATGGCCTCTACCGTCCAGGAGAAGGATATCAAGAAGCTCCGGGAAGCCGGGTATCTGGCCAAGGAGATTGGCCACCGTCTCCCACCGGCGGGACAGGTTTTCCCTACTCCGGAGCCCCACGAGAGAGTCGTGTTCCTTCCCCATTTTGTCCGTGGGCTCGGGTTTCCCCTCCACCCATTTGTACGTGGAGTCATGTATTACTATGCGGTTGATTTTCACGATCTTTCCCCCAACTCTTTTCTCAATATCTTGATGTTCATCATCACATGCGAGGCTTTCCTCCGGATTCCGCCTCACTTCGGCCTGTGGTTGAAGATTTTCAATGTGAAGCCCAAGGTGGTGAGTGGAGAACACGCCGAGTGCAGCGGCTCCATGGTGAGCAAGATGCCCAAGGTCATTTGGCCGAAGGGCACTTTTAACAACTCCGTCAAGGAATGGCAGCAGCAGTGGTTTTATATCACCGAACCACGCGGTGAAGAATGGGCAGCAGCTCCTGAGTTCAGATCTGGAGCTCCGTTGCAGCTTACGTCCTGGTCCAAGAAGGGCCCGAACTGGTGCTCGTCCGATGATCTATCACTGCTCCTGACGCGTGTTCAGAATATGGTCGACAAGGACATCAAGCTTGTTGACGTGGTCCAGGTGATGCTAGTTCGCCTGGTTCTCCCTTGCCAGCGTCGAGCCTGTACTTTATGGGAATTCAACCCATCCGAGCACCAAACCCTCCGGGAGCTCCATGATTCCTCCCACGAGGATATCTGGAAGGTGCTCTTTAAGTCCAGCAAATCATGACCGTACTCTTATGAGGACCAGGGGTATCAATTATCCCATTCTGCAAGCCCGGTAAGTTATAGCCACGCCTCGTCCGTCCAGGCTTCAGCCGGCATATCATAAGGGGGGCGTTTTAATCGTGCTTCATTGTGGCTTTAGGGATGGATAAAAAGGGTGGAGCAGATACAATGTCCGGCCCCACTGCCGGAGGAACCGGCCGGACCTCTTCTAACGAAGATGCTGGTCCCTACACCTTACAAGGCGCCCAAGAAGGAGGCGCCCAAGCAGGTCAAGAAGACCCGGAGTGGCCTTCGTTGTCGCGAGGCTCCGGACACCCAGTCCGAAGGCTCTAGTGACGCTCCTTCTTCCGAAGACGAAGAGGAGTAGGCGGAGGAGGACAAGCCTCACTCTGCCAGCAGGAAGAAACGTGCAACTTCCCCGTCCCTGGAGGCCGAGTCGCCCAAGCGAAGGCGAGGTTCCCCTCCAGAGGCATCCACCCCGGCTGCCAATAACAGCCCGGAGTGGGATCCCGAGGCCCAGCCCCTGGGAAAATCGTAAGTAACCGAAATCTCAATACGCCTATGTATCCAGGGTTGTCCGGGTATTGTAGTTTTAACTGTCGCCATATCTCACACAGCCCGGCAAGGTCTCCTACCGGATAATCCTCATCGGAGGATTCGTTGAGCTCGAATGCTGTGGCGAGCGAGACGCCTCTGGGGATTCCTTTTTCGAAGTCCGGGCGCGACACCGAGGTGTCGTCTCAAAGAGACTCGGGGCCGGATAAAGTTCTGGAGGCCCCTAAGGTTCCAGGATCGGGCCAGCGGCCATCCTCCATGGAGGGAGGTTTGCCTACTCCGCCGGCCACCTCAGTATACGCCGAGCTGTTGGGCGGTCTGTTGATAGTGTTAAAGAACGCGTCCGTCGTTGATGAACATCGGACCCTTATGGGTGCAGTGGTTGGAAAGATTTAGGCTGCCGAAAGCGGGCTGAATGAGTCCTGTCTTGGCCTTATAAAGGCCTTTGAGGTATGGTTTCTAAGGAACCTTTAAAGAATTAGTATGATATGAGGAGTAACCCCTGATACACTGTCCGGAAAAAAGAAAGCCGGGCAGGGGATCAAATCCTCAGCTGTAATGGGAACTTTTAATGTTGTATACCCATGTTTTTGAAAACAGGCGTCTGTGGAGAGGGCGGCCGCTCGTGATGCGGAAGTGTCCGAGCTGAAAGAGAGCGTGAGACGGGCCGAAGAAGAACTTGGCTGTGTGAAGAAGCAATTGGAGGAGAGGCAAGGTATGTTTGGACATTGTCTTGCATTGGGCACAAATCAATAAGTGTGCCTATTTGAAAAGTATTTATGTTATGCGCCCTAGGAGCGAGTGCCGAATATGAGGCGCTGAAGAAAGCGGCGGCTAATGCCCAAGAGAAGGCTGCCACCAAACAGGCTCTGTGTGAAAAACACGAGGCCAGGGTCGTCATAGCTGAGCGGGAGCTTCAGGATGCTGTGACGAAAAGCGAGAGCTTGGAGCAGAGTTTAGTAGGGAAAGAATCCAAACTCGCCCAAGCTCTCCAAGCCGCGGAAGATGCTCGAGAAGAATCCTGAGGTGCTGTACGGGACATTCAGGAGGCCCGGAAAGTTGCGGCTGGTAAGGCCTGTTGTATCTATGGCCATTATGATGCTATAATATGGAGAACTCTAAGCGGCAAGCTGAATTCTTGATTTTGCAGGGGCATTTGCGGATCTGCCTCGTAGCATATCAGATGCGGCCCAATTTTATCGGTTCAAGGAGAGGGAGTCCGCGGGGAGGAACTTCTGGTAGCAGTATCTAGCGCCGAACTATCCGGTGCCTTTTATCGATCAACTGAAGCAGCTGGCCAAACTGCACCAGGCGGCCGAACTATCCATGAAGGACTTAGTCATCCGGCTGTGGCCTGCAGAGCCAATTCCCAGCAGTTTCTTCGGACTCGTCAAGCGGATTGTGGGCGCCTGTCCTCGGCTTGATATTATCAAGCGATTAGTCTCTATAGAAGGTGTGCGAATGGTGCTTGCCCATGCAAAAGTGCATTGGGGGAAGCTTGACGCAGAAAAGCTGATAACTGAGGGGCCACCCGAGGGTAAGGAGCATCACTAGCCCGAACTGTAATATGAAGGTGTAATGAAGGGTGCCCGCCTGGCAGCGGGCAAGTGCACCAAAGACATTATATTTCCCTGAGGGAATTTTTGCCATCGTTTGTAATATGGGATAATGGCACTTTTATTATATGTTGCCTATTTGGTTTGAACATCTGTTCTTCCTTTGTGGTTGTTTATTGTATATAAATTCTGAGAGTTGGCCAGTTGTCGGCTTCAGCCCCCACGAGAGAAGTACGGGGGTGTTCGGGGTATTTATGAACACTCTTTATCCCATTGTTGGGTCCTTATAAGGAGGCGTTTCTCACCACGAACCAGGCAATCAGACTATAGGGCTTTACTACTCTCACTTAGCCATAGGAATACGAGTATGGTCGGCGCAGCCCCTAGTGTCCGGAAGGCTAGACTAGGGGCTCTATTGGCGCCTGATCGGTAGAATGATCCGTCGCAATCTGCATTTTATAGTGGCGTTATCGGAATTAATCTTTAAGGATTTTGCAACCTCTCGAACAGCTGACCAGCTCTCGCCGCATTATGACAGTCGGTTTTCGGCTTTCTCTACTGAGGTGCTCGTCCGGCAGAACCGGGACACAATCGTAGTAGTTCTCCCAGTGCTACCTTAGCCGACGGAACAGAATGTAAGGTACCAAAACATGGGAGCCGAGCAAACCCAACCAATGACCCAAGACATGATTCGGAGCTGATGCATATAGTGCTATAAGTTCGGGGTGCCGAGCGACCGAGAAGGTGGTCGGACTTTATTGCCGTACTATGGAGCCCCTGGCATAACCGGGCGTAATACGAACCGTGGCTGCCACTTTTATGGCAAAGAGGTGTCGATGCTAAACGACGACCGGTGCATGTTTAGTTAAGTCTACGCATTGCAGTAATATGATATGTCCATGCATATGAATGCGATTTATGATTATGAAAAATATATGGTTTTCTGGCGGAACCTGTGGTGGCCAGACTGGAGTGGGCTGTGAATGGATCGAAAGTGAATCTGGACTGCCATCTGCCTGCATGGTCCTGTCCTTGTGTGTCCGGGCCGACTTCACGCCGCCAAACCTGTTCTTCATAGGAGTTAGTTTGTGAAGGTAAGTGAGCGGAGGGCGCTGAACATCCTCCTGTGGTTGGTCCAAAGGTTCCTGATCGGACCCTGGTGACCCCAGCCGCTATTCGAGGAGCAGCCCGGACTCCTCAGTTGGTGTCCGGATAATTGGCTGTCATATCAAAATATTGACAGGCATGCGCGACTTGCTACTCTTGCAGCTGTATGATCCCCGCTTATGTGGGCGGGGTTTGGCTCTGCACGCAGGCGTGAGTGTATTTCCAGTGCTGGCCTAATGATTTACCACGTGGAATCTAGCCAACCTGGTTCATCTTGTTAGCATATGGTGTGATACCGTATAGGGGGAATGCGCCGATGGCGCGGCCTTATTTGGTTATCTGAAAACAACCGTTAGGGCGGCGGGCCAGTGATCCTGGCCTTTGTGCCTGGCACCTTGTAGAAGGTGTTTATTTATACGCCTGCTTGGGCTTTTATTGTTTGAGGAGCTTTTGACTAAGCGCATCCCCTCAATTTTTTCGGCACACGCCCAGTCGCTTTACTTTGGAGATCCGGCATTCTCTATTAGTATGTTTTGCCGTTCTTTTGGGAGTACCGTGAATTTCGCATGGCTGATCGAGTTCGTGGCTTGGGCCGAATAGGCTTGAGCTGTTCCTTGTCCGTTGACCGGACTGGGATTTGCTGAACTTGATACCAGCTTCCCTGATTTGCCATTTATGACCGTTGCGCCGGGGCTTGAGGCTGCTTCTTTGTGTATCCTTCTTGCTGGTTTGGACCGTAGTGGTGTGCAGATGTCCGGTTGTGTGCCTTTGATTTTCCTTCTTAGATTGAGGTAGCCAGTTGTGCCGCGTGTGCCCTTTGTTAGGGCGGTCGAGTCCGTGCTTCTCGGTGTCCAGGATCTTGGTCCACCCTTCTATTAGCAAATCTTGTTTGGCCTTAAGCTGCTCTTGCTTCCTTTGTAGACTCTTTGTAGTGGCTATGAGTCGTCTCCTAAAGCGAACTTGTTCCACTAGGTCTTCAGGCATGCCGAATTTGTCATTGTCGAGTCTTACCTTGTCTTTGGAGGGGGGTGTATAGTTGTTCTTCTCCAAGTTTCCCACTGTGGCCTGTACGGCCTGCTTGATGGTCGGCTGATCAGGACTGTATTCCTCTTCGGTACTATCCGGATCATCTCCGAGACCGGTATTGATGTGGCGGGGCTTGGAGTGGCGTCGAAGACGCCCAAATTTTGCTTTTCCTCCCGAGGGGTTGTCCTCCACTGCCTCGTCGCCGTTGTTTTTTTCGGATTGTCCACCATGTATATATCGTTTGAAGAGGTGGTTCTCCACCGCCCTGTGAGCGGTGGATCCTGTATGTATCCTGCATCGTCGTCCATACCGTCGATGTCTTCGAAGTCAAAGTCGAGCATGTCGGTTAAATCATCGATCATGGCGACAAAGTGGGTGGTGGGTGGGCAGCGAATCCCTCCGTCGCCTACTTCCCACTCAAGCCGGACATAGTTCGGCCCGGAGCCTCCTGACAAAGAGAGAGACTTCAATGAGTTTAGCATGTCTCCAAAGGGCGAGTGCTGAAAGATGTCCACAGCGGTAAACTCCATTACCGGAGCCCATCCTAGCTCGGCTGGCTCAAGAGTGGGCGGACCAGGACCAACAGCCGGATATGAGTCTGGGGGCCCAGGGTTACAGGTCTCCATAGAGGTGAGACCCGCGTTCGGCTCCACCGCCGATAAGTGTGCGGCCTGCGGGGCGGGGTCCAGCCCTCCGTCCGTAGGCAATGCAACCTGCTCCAGATTTAGATCTGGAGCTGCCTCGGGGAGAATGTCCCGGGCACTGTCCGACAGCAGGTCTAGGCCGTGCTCGTAGTGGCTGTCCGGCGCTCCTGGCACAGGCTCGAATCCGTCGAAGATCAAATCTTCACGGACATCTTCCGTGTAGTTCAAGTTTCCGAATCGGATCTGGCGGCCAAGGGCGAAGCTGTCGAACTGCTCCAACTGGCCAAGCGAATTGGCCCGCAGTGTGAAGCCGCCGAACACAAAGATCTGTCGGGGGAGAAGAGTCTCACCCTGGACCGTGTCGTTGACGATTGAAGACGCTATCAAACCTCGAAGCGACGACACAGAGGAACTCTCAATGAAAGCACCAATGTCAGTGTCAAAACCGGCGGATCTTGGGTAGGGGGTCCCGATCTGTGCGTCTTAGGCTGATGGTAACAGGAAGCAAGGGACACAATGTTTACCCAGGTTCGGGCCCTCTCAATGGAGGTAAAACCCTACTTCCTGCTTGATTAATATGGAAGATATGTGGAATACAAAAGTAGATCTACCACGAGATCATAGAGGCTAAACCCTATGAGCTAGCCTATGATGGTATGATTGTAATTGTGATCGGCCTTCTAAGGACCATGCTCTCCGGTTTTATATAGACACTTGAGAGCTAGGGTTTACATGGAGTTGGTTTACAAGGAAGGAAACATAATATCTGGATCGCCAAGCTTGTCTTCCACGCAAAGGAGAGTCCCATCCAGACACAAGCCGAAGTCTTGAGTCTTGTATCTTGACGCTTCTATAGTCCGGACGATGTATATAGTCCGGCTGTCCGGATACCCCCTTATCCAGGACTCCCTCAGTGACCGACACGTGGCATCCACCGTAACGGGACGCCGTTAAGCTATCGGGTCCAGTTTTGGATCTGATAACCCGCTAACAGCCACGACCAATGCCAATTTTCCACGTGTAAAATTCTCATTGGCCGACAGAACCACGTGTCAGCTCCGTGTTGGCACAGGTGTCACTCATCCAATGGGCGAGATGCGCCTATGATATGTTGACACATGGATCGGCCCAAAAGTGGCCCATAAAGATTAAATGGGCCAGCCCAACTAAAGGCCCACAAGATTTTGCTGACCATAATGGGCCGGCCTAGCTAAAGGCCCACAAGATTTTGCGGACCATAATGGATGGCCCAGCTAAAGCCACAATATTTTGCGGACCATAATGGGCGACCCAGCTAAAGGCCCACAAGATTTTGTGGACCATAATGGGCCGGCCCAGCTAAAGGCCCACAAGATTTCAACGACCATAATGGGCCGACCCAGCTAAAGGCCCACAAGATTTTGAGGACACTAGTGGGCCGACACATTAACAAACTGCCATGTTTTGGGCCAAATGCCAGCCCATATTTGATCCGGTCCATTAACAGCCTGCCACGTTCCGGGCCTAATAAAGGCCCATATGAGATCCGACCCGTTAAAAGCCTACCATGTTCTGGGCCAAATTACGGCCCAGATCAGATCCGACCCATTAAGAGGCTTTGCGCTAAATTATGGCCCATATCAGATTCGGCCCGTCAACTAGACGCTATGCTTTTGAGCCCACTTGCTAAAGGCCCATTTAGTAATTCGGCCTGATATTAGTTTCAACCTGTTAAAGACCTGTTTAATATTTCAGCCCTATATTTATTTCGGCCTGTTAAAAGCCCGTCATATAGTTGGGCCTAACTACGGCCCGGTTTGCATCCAGCCTGCTCATAGCCGATAATCTGATTGGGCCAAACAAGGACTGAGACAATTTTGGCCTGGTAACGGCCCGTGATGTGATTGGCACAATCATGGGCCGGGGTCTATTTTGGACTGCTGCCGGCTCGTGAGCTGTTCGACACGTTTTAGGCCCAACCTACTTTTCAGCCTCCGAAAAGCCCATTGAGTTTTCTTGTGAAAATAGTGCTGGCGGTTTACTCGGCCTATTAAAGGCCCGAATCTACTAGTGGGCTAGTTTACATTTAGGCCTGTTAACGAACCAAGATGACGGGGCCTATGATGTGGATCATACATAGTGATTTGCATGACGGCCCGATTATGTACTGTAATTTTATGGTTTGGCCGGTTTACTGTGAAGACAGGATATGTATACAGTAAAATAACTGCAGAATCATGAATAAGAAAAAACCTAGATTATACAATAAAGAAACTACGGAATATTACATCCATTGCGCATCAAAGTTTTCCACTGTGATAATACAGCACAAGCAGACAGCAGATTACATACACTGGGCATCCAAGATCGCCATCAGTGCAAATAAACATGCCAACAAAATAATATACAAAACCGACAGCACTTCAATAGAGTTCAAGAAAGGTTAGCCCTACTCGGGAGCTGCAGCGCAAGCAACTGAGCAAGCTGATGAGACTGCGCTTGTTTGGCACTTATATCCTCCTCACTCTGAAAGATAAACAAGCAGAGAGATGACATGTTTTGCACATATATGTATTAGTGCTGACAATTCATCACATTTCTTACTGACGAATAAAGTGACACAATTTAAAATAGCATTAACACAATATGGTATTGTTTAGGTCAAGACATGGCAGGAAATGACATTGTGAAGGAGTTGGCAGCTTCACGACACCACTAGATTATAGATCAAGAACTTATAAGTATCAATGGTTAGTGTGCTGTCAATTTATCCCATTTCAGATTGGCAAATAAAGATACGGTTCCTTTAAATAATAGTAGAATGATATGACATTGTTCATAGTTAAGACATTGCAGAATATGACATTGTGCTGTAGTGGGTAGGTTCACCACACCACTGGATTACGGATCAAGAACAGAAGCATACATGAAGTGCAAAAGAAGATCAGTTGCTCTGTATAGTTTAATTTACATGGTATGAAGAAGGAACTTGGTTGCACAACTGAAAACTTAAATTGAGAAGGACAAACTTTTGTTTATGAACTACATAATAAACTTTAAACATGCAATTTGATGCAAACACCAAAAATAAACAGCTGTTGCAGTCATGCCTAACCAAATATACACAACAAAGTTTGAAGGCTTGAGAAGGACAAACTTACATTATTGGTGAAGACATGCTCTATAAAGCCCTTGTCCATGCTTATGGGGGGGGGGGGGCAATTCAAGAAGTTTACCACATAACCTTCTTCATAAGCATTGCCTTTATTCTACATTTTGCTAAGAGTAAATATAGATGTGATAATATAAGAAAAAATGGAGAATATTTAAGATAAGATGAAGAGTGATGCTACATAACCAAGTAGCTATAAATGTAAGTACCGTGATACAGGCAAAAGGTACAGCCAAGAGCAATGCAGAGCTAAACTTCTTCAGTACCATCGGTGTTATCCAACCTTATGGTAAGAGTAAATATAGATTTGATGTGTAGAAAATGGAGGGCAAAGGAAAATAAGCTGCAGAGTGATGGTACATGAACAACTACCTATCAATATAAGTACACTGATAAAGGACAGTAGTTACTTAGAAGAACAATGCGGAGCTAAAAAAATTCATTATCATTGGATATATTCTACACTAATGGAACCATTCATACAGATCAGATAATTTGGAGCGAACAATTGATAAGCAAGCTATCATGCATACTATTGTCACATAATGAACCAGGTATGTATGCAAGTACAGTGATACAGGACAACAGGTACTAACAAGAGCAAAGCAGCGGGCAGCATATTTGTGATATCATGTCGTTCTTTTCAAACCGGAATTCTTCTTCGAGCAGATTTCCTGCAAAAAAGATCTGTAAGGCACATGCGGAAAAGTAGAAGTTCAAATTGTCATGCGATATCATAGACAGTACCTCATCCTGGAAACGACACCAGTGCATAACAAGGTTTTTCCATTCAATGTCTTCTAAATTTAGCACAGGAGACTTCACCGGAAATTCGTTTATAGACTTGCCATCAAAGTGTGATTTCCTCAGGTAACACGGATACTGCTGCAATGCTTCCTTGAAAAGCACAAGCAAGCTTTGCTTGTCATGACTATCCAGATTTACCCTCACCTACTTACAACAATGTAATGTAAATCATTGATGTGTTCAATCAGCAGAAAACAGGAAAATAATCACCATGAATAATAGCACTTACACGCAAGTGGGACAGGAAGATGTGGAAATGGTGTTTGTCTTCACTATAATCTTCCAATGTTGGGAATATATGCACGTAGTCCCTTACAACATTGAAAGCATTGTCTTTTAAACTAGGAATAACTGGAATGGTGTCCCAATCTGTAGGAATTGGCCGTCTCTGCAGTTGGGATAGGTCTTCGGCCCGTGGACTTGCTATACTTTTTGCTGGAGTGGAATTTTTCTGTGGTACGCCTGGTGCTATGGCAACTAAAATCGGCGTACCTTTTCCTGGAGTGCAGGTCCTGTGTGGTGGGGCTAGTGGTGTAGCCAGTGAAGTATGGGTACATTCTGCTGGAGTCGATCCTACATTTTGTGTCACTGGTTGTACATCCAATATAAGTGGAGTGTTGTCTAATTTCTCCGGCACCACCATGTTTTTCAAGGACTTTGCTGGTGCTCCTTCAGGTTCGGCAATCACCCTCTTCCTTTTTGATGTCTGATGCACAAGAACAACATTTGAGTGGAAAAACATGGTATGATGACAGATGGAATATGTATTGATAATGGATGGGCATGGCATCTCGACATATATGATGAGTAAACTAAGCAGATGGCGGTGCAACAAAGTAGAAGAAATGCAAGACAACATATGCAAGATACGTGCAATCAATAAAACCTTGCCAAATTAGAACAGGCACCTTGATGAGTGAACAGGACAGGCCATCTACCTTTGACTCCTCGAGGTTAGAATAGTCATTAGGATCATATTCTGAACAAGAATCAACAGGTGGGGAGCGTATGAGTTTCATTGCATCCAAAATGGCACTCAATGCCTTGGTGCCAATTTCGTAAGTCATTGCAGTGTTTAGCTTCAAGAGTGGACTGCTGCTAGTGCGACACAAAGCAGCTACATAGATCATAGTGTAGATATAAGGGGAAAACCGTAAGCATCAAAGCAAAATCAGCAAAGTGGAACTTGCTGGAATATATGTGCTAGTATTGCCGGAACGGCTAGAAAGGCTTCGGATACCAACTCTCTTCAACTAAAGGTGCGATACTATTAATATCAGTGTAACTCTCAAAGGCGACACAGCTCCCCGCATTTCCTTGCTATTCTTATAGGATTCAAGTGGGCAGGACACTACAAATCCTATTCCTATGTTTACAAAATCCTACGAATCAAAGAGGCCCGAAGAGTTCAAAGTGTCCATCACAACTGACCGTATAGACCTCTACACTGCAAATGTCCCTGCTCATCTTCACTACAAGGAACATATTGTACTACTATCATACTCCCTCCATTCCAAAATATAAGTCTTTGTAGAGATTTCCACTATGGATCACATACAGATGTATACAGATACATTTTAGAGTGTAGATTCACTCATTTTGCTCCATATGTAGTCCATGGTGGAATCTATACAAAGACTTGTATTTAGGAACGGAGAGAGTACTTATTAAAGAAGAACGGAAGAGGAACATGCTAAAGAAGAGCAAGCACATTTTGGATAATAAAATGTTTGTTCCGCAGTGCCCACACATGATGAACCAGAGCGCATTAAGAATGCAACTCCCTGTTGTCTCTCTATATGTGGTGCATGTGCTTTTCGAAAGTAAAGTAGGAACATTAGCTGACCAATTAAACGTTATATGTTTTAGTAATATCAGCATCATATCAGATTCGTATTTGAGCAACAAGTTTGGACTTATGAGTGGCACATTGTTTATCTTGATGGATTGAGGAGCAGTGCTAACCAAGTACGATGATGGTACTGAATATAAAGGCATGTCTGCATGCAAGTTGCGTGACTTTTGTCATTTGGGTCAGTCGACCATTTCAGGAGGTTGGATAAAGATCCTATGTTTCCTAACCCTTCTTCTTCCTCGTCTCTGATTCTTCCCATACAGAACACCGCATGGGTCGCCAGCCGGACCACCGGCCCCCACCGCCTGTGTTCCTCCGCCACCCCAACCCCACCCCTGCCCCCACCCACGTCAAGTTTTCTTTGTTCAGCGAGGCCCCACCACCGCCCCCCAAAACCACCGTCCCCACCTGAGCCCCTTCCTTCGCACCGGCGAACTCCGGCGAGCTCTGAAAAATCGACTGACCCAATTTTGAAATTTAGTCTACTGTCATTTAACTAGTGTGGAATATAAAAGGGGAAAACCATAAGCATTGTGAGTATAGTGTTCAGCGTGCCATGGCAGATCTGAAGGTGCAAAACGGACACAGGAAACTTCTCAACCAATGTTTGCTTTCAACTACAAAGTAAGTGATGGACAAGAAATCAGAGTAAAGCAGTGGCGATCTATTTTCTTGCTGCGATAAATAAGTTGAGCAGATATGAAAGAGTATTGCCTCTGGTGCGGCACCGTGTATGCATCTGCTGAGAATTTGACGGTGTTGCGGTAGCGATGGCTGTCGGCAGCGTGGAAGTAGATCTAGGATGGTAGATGGTGGTGGCAGGGCGCGGTGGACGAGACAGTCGTAGGAGCAGTGCTGACAAGGTGGACGATGGTGGGGATGAAGCGAGAGGACGGGATGCAAGGATCCCGATCCGAAGTTGTGGATGAGAGAGGTCGATCTCTTATAATGGACGACGGCGTCGGGGTATCAGCTCCGGCATGGTGGAGGAGGACGGCAGTGGATGGGGTGGCGGACGAAGGAGGCTGGGGGTGGAGAGGGTGTTTTGGCGCCCATGGAGTATGAATGTGGAAATGGAGGGAGAGAGGGAGGAGGGAACCATATCTTCATGGCGCGCTTGTCTCAAATGCAAGGAAATTTACAAACTTAGCCCCCGTTTCAAATTTCTTACATCACAGCAATATTAGTCGGTTGGGGATAGGACGGTAATCTCGCATAAACCGAATATTTGCCGACGAGAGTTTGTTTTTGTCGCCCATCGTGTATGAATCAGGGAGGGAGTCGATTTCGGCCGAGGAGACACAATGTTTTGGCGCCCATCGTGTATGAATCGGGGAGGGAGTCGATTTTGGACGAGGAGACACTGTGTTTTGGCACCCATCGTGTACGAATCCGGGTGAGAGGCGGTTATATCATGTTTGAGTGAAATTACAAACCGACCCCTATCGAAACCTATATAAAACAAGCCGATAGGCTTTGCATGGTAGGGATAGGCAGTAATTTCCATCTCGCAGATTTTGGTTTTAGGCGGTTACTGCGAATTTCCCTGATTCATTCAAATTTTGCAGAGTGCACGTTTACCGTGCCAACTCAATTTGAATCCCGTTTGTATTCTATTTTTGTTCGGGCAGGATCCATTTTCAATTGGAATAAAATTCTATATACATCATTTTTCATATATACTTTCAAAAGCATAACAAAGAATTTTGCTCCTTTATATGTATAATATGATTTCCAAATACAATGATCTCAAAATCATAAGGTTGAATTCAAAAAATTTAAACCAAATTATGTTCTACTAAAATGTATGGATCAGTAATATCTACATATTAAATAACATAGATGCGCGTGAATTCATATGAGTATGCATGTTTGATAGATCAATTTTGGTTTCGGGCGGTTACTGCGACTTTCCCCGCTTCGTTCAAATTTTGCAAAGTGCATGTTTACCGTGCCAACTCAATTCGAATCCCATTTGTATTTTATTTTTGTTCGGGCAGGATCCATTTTTGATTGGAATAAAATTCTATATACATCATTTTTTATATATACTTTCAAAAGCACAACACCCTTTATACATAAATATGGTTTACAAATGGCATGATCTTAGATTCATAAGGTTCTATCCATCTTTATTTGGATTTTCAAATATTTGAAACCACTTTATGTTGAAATCCAATGTATGCATTCCTCGCTAACTGTCTCCAATTAATGTGTGTTTCATGCGGGTTTTTTTACTTCTCAAACATGTATAATGTGTTTCACACACGCAACATATAGTGTAATCCCGTTTAGACATTAATTGCATATAAACCATGCATTGTTTCTAATTAAAGAATCTATGGATCACTAATATTTATAAACTATATAACATTACACGTGTCCCCAAATTCAAATGAATATGCATGTTTGATACACCAATTTGCGTTATGATATTATCGATGTCGTGATCTCCAGTTTAAATATTTGAATCCCCTTTAATCCAGATATTCGTCTCATATAGCTATCCCTCATGCTTATATAGGAGTATCTCTCTAGACCTATATGCGTTCATCGTCTCTCGGGTATCTCTCGTGCTACCTATATGTCACAATGATCTTTTATCTTCATAACACACTGGCGGTACTCTCTCCCTCGACCTTCATCACTCTATCTCTCTCTAAGTATATCTAGCTCCCTGGCCCTGCTATGTATCTCTAACTATGATTCTCCATGTGGAATCTCTTTCTCTCACACAAACACAAAACTTTGTCTCCCGGGGTCTCATTTCTCTCTACTATTCCCCTGTGTGCCACTCGCACACCCCCTCTCACATAGAGATGTCTTTCTCTCCTTAGGTATGATAAGATATGACTCTTCCTCTTAAATATCTCTTTCTCACACACAAACACAAACTCTGTCTCTCAGGGTCTCATATTTCTCCACCGTTCTCTTGTATGTCGCTCACACACACTCTCTCTCTCCCTAGAGATATCTTGCGGTCCCTCATATGTCTCTCTAGCTATCACTCTCGTTGTGAAATATCTTTCTCTCTTGCAGACACAAAACTTCGTTTCTCGGGATCTCATTTCTCTCTGATATTTGTTTGCATGTGACTCACATGCACCCTCTCTCTATCTCTCTCACACCCACACACATAACTCAGCCTTCTGATCCACTCGACTCCTATCTCTAACACACACTAGCTAGTATCTTTATCTTTCTATTTATCTGTTCCTCCATCAACCTTCTTTCTCGCCCTCACTCTTGCTTCCTATCACGCACACTACATATGTTTCTCTCTACATGCAGTCAAGTGCCCTCTTTTTATCTTTCTCTCAGACACACATAACTTCACCCTCAGAACCACCCGACGGTCATCTCCAACACTCAAACTAGCGGATGTCCCTCTAGCTAGCATCTCCATCTCTGTATCTATCTATAGTTTCTTCATCAACATTTCTTTCTCACATGCAGTCTTGCTTCCTATCACCCACACTATATATGTCTCTCCATACATGCATTTATAGGTTGATCTCTTTTGCACAATCATTGTGTCTCACTCCCTCTGCTCGCCATAGATGCATGCTCCAGCCCACGCCACTATCTCTTAAAGACAAAAACACATGCTCAATTGTCGGGCCTTCTTCCCTGCACTCTCACATGCATGCATATTGTCATACCGATCCGTCTCTCCCATGTCGTTGATCTTATGACTTATGTCTTCTTTCTTTTATCTCGATCATGCGCGCGCGCACACACACACACACACATCCCACGTATAGATGTATACCTCTCGCACATGCACATTCAAGGTCTCTCCGTCTCCATACGTAGTTAATTACCCTCAACCCTAACGCCACATTGAATCGTTCTCTTCTTGTGTGCACATAACTTCCGCCTGGATGGGTAAAACACACACTCACACTTAACAATCTCCTTCTAGCTACCCCCCTCTCACTCTTCCCATATATCCCCGAAACCAATAAGACCATCCCTTCGTTTAATTCCCGCCTACATGTACCATCGATATATAGTAGTCTTCCTCGGTGTCTCTCGAACAAACACGTTCTCTTGATGTCAACTCCTCTCACGCGCACACACCTTCTCTTCCCTCTCTACGGGCCTTTTCTCTCTTGCACCCCATCGTTGGTGGCCTCTGCCATACACATCACCTCTCTATGATGAAGTCACACACACTTAAATTACATCCGCCATCGAGGACCCCGTGTCACACACACACACACACATGCATGCACGCATGCACCCACCCACCCACCCACCCACCCACACAAACACACACACATACACACACACACTAAGACTCCATCACACACACACACAATAAGACTCCATCACACACACACACACACACTATGACTCCATCTCTCTCTCTCTCTCTCTCACACACACACACACACACACGTGCGCGCACCCCCCCCCACACACACACACTAAGACTCCATCTCACACACACATGCTCTAGGCGAAGCATTTGTTCATACCACCCTTCATCCAACCTTACCCATATGATAAACAATCACCTTAATTTACTTGTATAACATGGAAAAATTCCACTTTACTTTAGTAGTTAGCAAACTTATCATCTCTACCCTTATAAAAAAACTGAGTTGGTGATGATGGTGTGCCTGCCATCTTGTAATATAGATCGTCCGGTCTATATCTGACGGATAGAGAGCAAACTATGATAATTTTACAAAAGATACCCGCACCTCTCTCCATATCCTTATTTCCCACAACCTCATTGCTGAGAAATTAAAAAAGGAAGTCTCTAGAACAATCTAGCATGGTGGTCACTACCGCCTGCCGGCGCCGTCCATCCCCATGCCTCCGCCCAGTCCGACCACCAGTCACCACCATGATCCACTCCTCCTCACCTTATCTCTCATCTTCCATTTTTTCGATGACATTCTCGAGATACCAGTTTTCCGAAAAAATTCTCGAGATATCATTAGTTTTTACACATGGGATTACTCCTGCATGGGTCAATCACAACAAGTGTTTTGTAAAAAAAATGCATATTGATGTTCCATGCAATGCACGAGCATCTTTCTTGTAATTATATAACACAAATCACGAGTAGGAAGTGACATTTTTTTACACAACCACGTTAACATGGAGCTCTTCCAACTGCGCCCCGGACCACGAGGCTCTCAGGCTTCATGCTCGTCAAGAGGGAGGTGAAATATGCAGCGATTGACCAGTAAGTGCTCGAACCCCATCTTGTTTCTGATTGTGCTGCTGGAGCTTGACGTTCTTCATCGGTTGGTTAGGCCGCCGCTTGCAGCGAAGAGGCAGAAGGGGGATACGGTGGCTTCATCTGGGGCAGACTCATCTGTCGCGGCCGCTCCTTCATCCGTGGGAGGGGGAGGCGATGACGTTCACACCTCCCCTACCTGATCATGCTCGCGAGGCCCGGGGGAGCTCCCTGGAGGGGTGCCAGCCCCCATGGCCCTGCTGGCTCCAGAGGTGCCGGTGCCTGATGCTGCTGCTGAGGTAACCAAGGCTCAGGATCCCCCAGTCTCCCGAGCCACGGTTACGCTGCCGCCTCCTCCTCCTGCTCCACTGGTTCCGGGTTCTGCCTCCTCTGCCATCTTGGACCACGCCCTTTCAGAGTTGGGCCAGCTGCGAGAAGACCTCCAAGGTGTCGACTCCCACTTGGTGGCCAGGCGCCTAGAGCTGGTCTCCGGCTGGCTTCACTCCGATGCCTCTGTCCGAGCGGCGCTGAGGCGGGCTGCGACAGCTTCTAAGGAGGAGAAACTAACCGCCACCCAGGCCGCAGCTACTCGCGAGGCGGCATTGAAGGATGTCGCGGTCGCCAGGACCGCTGCAAGGTGCTGGAGGCCGAGCTGCAGGGTTTGCGTGATGAGCACGCCAAAGATGCTCGCGACCGCTAGGCGAAGGAGGAGAAGATGAAGGCTCGGGAGGACGCCGTCAGGGACCGCGACGCCGAGCTAAGCGCTGAGCGCGGCCGACTGGAGACGCTGGAGCAGAAGTTGAGGCGGAAAGGGCCGAGCTGGACGCCAAGGTGAAGGTCCTGGCCGAGGACCGCGTGGCCTTCGCTCGCCTTGAGGAGAGGGCTCACGCGTCACTGAAGACGCTCTACGAGAATGGCTTGGAGAGGCCACTAGCTAGCGCCAATGACAGCCCCGCCTAGCTGCTTCTCTTCTTGGTAGAGGCGCTCGAGGAAGTCGTGAGCAGCGTCGGCCCCATGGACAAGGTAGAAGATCGCATCCTTTCTTCTACGGCGCTGACGCGCGTCTTCAGCCACGTCCACCTTCGCGATCCTGACGCCAATCTTGACGAGCTGCTGGAGCCCGTGGAAAGCGAGCACTTCGCCGGTGCTGCTGAAGCTATGAAGAGCCAGTTGGAAGCCTTGCTAGGGAAGTTCTGCGCCTTCGCTTCTGTGCCCCCGGCAGGCGGTGCTGCCCATCCTGTGGCCTCGAGTGGTGCCACCACGGGGGTGGAGTCTCTGGCGGGCGAGGGCGATGTCCAAGGGTAATCTTCTCGCAGCTTCTTTCCTGCTTAACTCCTGCAATGTGCATCATGCCTCGTGGAGGCGTTTAAACTTGCATTTGGTATTGTGAAGACAATTATGGCTTGTAATATTTTCTCTAGGATTTGCTTTGAGATTTTGTGGTTTCCTTTCTATTTGCTTTATGTTTTACGTCAGCAGAGCCCGGCCCCGCACATACCTCAACCGCCGTTAGCCCCGACCGGATCACCAGGCCGGGACCAAGGAGTGAGGAGCTATGTGGCAAGTTATGCTCCTGAGTCGCAATGCTCAGGAGTCCCCCTTGACGCGAAAACAGCAAATAGGGAGGGAATGTAGGAGTAGATCTGGCATTCTACATCGGCAGAGCCCGTCCCCGCGCATACCTCAATCGCCATTAGCCTCGCTGGATCATCAGGACGGGGCTAGGGACTGGGAGGCTACGTGACCAGTTAGGCTCCTGAGTCGCGATGCTCAGGTGTCCCCCTTGACGTTCAAATTATCTCCATACCTTGGCTCCGCTCGGGGAGGGGCGCGCGACGACCAGGTCCGAGGGACCTGGTTGGGTGGTGTGCGCTCGGGCGCAACCCGGGCGCAGCCCCCGTGTCCAGCCCCCTCACGTGACTCTCCCGATGGGAGGTGTTGCGATGAGGCCAGACACTGAGCTCAAGGCTCCCTGAGGTTGATACGGCCATGGGCCACCCTCAGTTGTTTATCACCAGCTCGGAGTATAGCGCTTCCGTATGTGTACGGGCATAGCCGCTCCTCGGCAGTGTTGTCAGCCAGCGCGGAGCAAGGTGCTTTGAAAGTGCAACTATCCCTAGGTGGTTTTGGTAATTCATAACAACATATAGCTCATTGAGCTAATACTATTCCAAGACAAATATTTCAGGAAAGCTCAATGAATGGCATGGCATGGATGATGAAAGTGGACCCCTCAAAATATTAAGGATAAAAGGATAGGCTCAAGCTCAAAATCTCAAGACTCTACATTTTATATTTTAGTGATCCAAGATCACATTGAGTCTATTGGAAAAGCCAATACTATCAAGGAGGGATGAGGTGTTGCTTAATGAGTTTCTTGCTTCAAGTGCTTAGTGATATGCTCCAAAAACCCTCAACCGCTTTCTCATATCCACATATGACCTAAACCTAAAGTCAAACTCGGCCCCGCCGATTCTTTCTATCCGGCGCCACCGAGTTCAGATGTCATAGCCACTGCCACAAACCCTAGGCAAATCGGTCTCACCGATAGGGATCTCAGTCTCACCGAGATGGGATTGTAATCTCTTTGTTACCTTTCGTAACATTTCGGTCTAACCGAAGTGAGCGATCGGTCCCACCGAGATTGCAATGTAAACTCTCTGTTTCCCTTTCGTAACATTTCGGTCTCACCAAAAAGAGCGAATCGGTCCCATCGAGTTTACTTGACCAACTCTCTAGTTAGCTAATTACCAAAATCGGTCTCACCGAGTTTGCGTAATCGGTCTCACCGAGATTACGTTATGCCCTAACCCTAACCATATCGGTCCCACCGAGTTGCATGTCGGTCCCACCGAAATCACTAACGGTCACTAGGTTTACTGAATTGGTCCGACCGAGTTTGTAACGGTTAGATCTTGTGTGGAGGCTATATATACCCCTCCACCTCCTCTTCATTTGGAGAGAGAGCCATCAGAACAAACCTACACTTCCAACTTACCATTTCTGAGAGAGAACTACCTACTCATGTGTTGAGGCCACGATATTCCATTCCTACCATATGAATCTTGATCTCTAGCCTTCCCCAAGTTGCTTTCCACTCAAATCTTCTTTCCTCCAGATCCAAATCCTATGAGAGAGTTGAGTGTTGGGGAGACTATCATTTGAAGCACAATAGCAAGGAGTTCATCATCAACACACCATTTGTTACTTCTTGGAGAGTGGTGTCTCCTAGATTGGCTAGGTGTCACTTGGGAGCCTCCGACAAGATTGTGGAGTTGAACGAAGGAGTTTGTAAGGGCAAGGAGATCGCCTACTTCGTGAAGATCTACCGCTAGTGAGGCAAGTCCTTCGTGGGCGACGACCATGGTGGGATAGACAAGGTTGCTTCTTTGTGGACCCTTCGTGGGTGGAGCCCTCCGTGGACTCGCGCAACTGTTACCCTCCATGGGTTGAAGTCTCCATCAACGTGGATGTACGATAGCACCACCTATCGGAACCACGGCTCAAAAATCACCGTGTATCCAAATTGCGTTTGAAATCTCCAAACCCTTCCCTTTACATTCTTGCAAGTTGCATGCTTTAATTTCCGCTGCTCATATACTCTTTGCATGCTTGCTTGAATTGTGCTAAGATAGCTAAAATCTGTCAAAGACTAAAATTGGGAAAAGGTTAAGTTTTTAATTGGTCAAGTAGTCTAATCACCCCCCTCTAGACATACTTCAAGGTCCTACAAGTGGTATCAGAGCTTTGGTCTCCATTTTCTTTGATTTCCATAGCTTTTGGTGGTCATAGCCTTGGTTTCACAACCTAGGAGAGTATGGCGTCTAGCGAGGGAAATTATCACCGTAGAGGTCCTTACTTTGATGGTACTAATTTTGCTAGTTGGAAGCATAAGATGAAAATGCATATTCTCGGACATAACCCCGCCGTTTGGGCTATTGTATGTATTGGCTTGCAAGGTGAATTCTTTGATGGGAGGGAACCAAACCGTGAAGCTAGTGCGGATGAATTGAAGATGCTGCAATACAACGCTCAAGCTTGTGATATCCTCTTCAACGGATTGTGCCCCAAAGAATTCAACAAAATCAGCCATCTTGAGAATGCAAAGGAAATTTGGGATACTTTGATTGATATGCATGAAGGTACCGACTCCGTCAAGGAATCCAAGTTGGTGTGCTCCAAAGTCAGCTTGACAAGTTCAAAATGAAGGATGGTGAAGGTGTCGCTAAAATGTACTCTAGGCTTGCTCTTATCACAAATGAGATTGCGGGCTTAGGAAGTGAAGAGATGACCGAAAAATTCATCATCAAGAAGATCCTAAGAGCACTTGATGGAAAATATGATACCGTGTGCACACTGATCCAAATGATGCCCAATTACAAAAATCTCAAGCCAACAGAGGTCATTGGAAGAATTCTTGCTCATGAGATGTCGCTCAAGGATAAAGAGGAACTTCACAACAAGTCAAGTGGTGCTTACAAAGCCTCATGTGAAGCCCCTACATCATCAAGTGAGAAACAAACCTTCAATGAAGAATTGAGCTTAATGGTGAAGAAGTTCAACAAATTATACAAGAGTAGAAGCAAAGAAAGAAGCTCCAAGTCAAGGTCTTACAATGATAAAAGATCTTCCAGTCGAGAGCGCAATTGCTACAATTGTGGGAGACCCGAACACTATTCCAATGAGTGTACGACACCCTACAAAAGAAGAGAAGATTCTCCCAAGAGAAGAAGTAGAAGAGAAGAATCACCGCCAAGAGAGAGAAGGAGTAGAGATGATCGTTATGAACGAAGAACATCCCGGAGAAGCAAGGATTCAGAAAGGAAGGACAAGTCATCAAAGAGCTACACAAAACGAATACATCAAGCTCATGTTGGTGAATCGGTATCCGGTTCCGACTCTGAACATCACTCCGAGAGAAGCTATCACTCCGACTCCGAACATACTCAAGATGAAGGTGTTGCCGGTCTAGCACTTATGTCGACCAACTCCAACGACATATTTGATTCACCAAATGAAGGAATTGGAAGATGCTTCATGGCTAAAGGCCCTAAGGTAACTCACCCTGAGTATGTTGATTCCAATAGTGATGAAGATGACTTGTTAGGTGATGATGATTTTCTTATTGACAACTCTAGTGATGAATACTATGATGAAACATCAATTAATCATGCTAAACAAGATAAAACGAATGACAATAATAAGGAGAAGATTGAGCTTCTAACCAAAGAAATAAACACTCTTAAGTTAGCTCATGAAACTATCTTAGGGGATCATCGAGAACTTTTGAGGACTCATGAGAAGTTACGCTTTGAAAAGCTCAATCTTGAACAAGAGCATGAGTTCTTAAAAGTAATCAATGATGATCTTCGCAAGAAAAGTTCTTCTTACATTGCCAAGTGTTTACTCTTATCTACTTACATGCCTCAAGTCAAGTCTAGTAACAAGAACAAGAAAGATTCTTCCTCTAGTAGTAACAATAATCATGCTAAATCCAATAGTGTTGCTTCTAGTAGTTCTCTTGATTCCACTAATGATTCTCTTAGCCAAGTTACACTTGAGCAAGAAAATAGCTTATTTAAGGGAATTATAGAGAAATGTGTATACAAGAGCCTCGCCGGGAGTAAGAAATTCGAGGAAATTGTACGCAAGCAAGGAAGGCACCGGAAGAATCAAGGTGTTGGTTTTGAACGAAAGTTCAATGCCAATGGAGTTGAGTGGGAAGAAGATCAATACCCCAAGACAAAGTTTGGTCCTCAACAAGAGAAGTATGATCCTACTTCCTTCAAAGGAACACAAGCTCAAGATGATCTTCCACCACAAGACCACAAACACAAAGGCAAGGACAAGCTTCAAGAGGAGATTGATGCATTTGAAGAAGCTCCTAAGGCCTTGGTCAAGTGGGTTCCCAAGACTACGTCATGTTCTACTTCATCAAGCACAACAACAAATCCAAGGATTCCCATCAAGATGATGTGGATCCCGAAGAAGAAGAACTAGAGAGTTCTTGAGGGTGACTCCGCCAACATTCTTCACTCATATCATTATGGCAAGTACAAGTGCAATCAACTTCCACATCTTGCACTAGTTCAAGGAGTCACAAACCCTCATGTTGGTAAGGCAAGGGACAAGGTAACCTAATGCTTTCATAGACATCATCTTGTGTGTGCATCACTCTATTTCTATGGATATACTTGTTTGTTCCTTGTGGGACTAACCCAAGTAGGTATTGAAAGTGCAACTCACCCCAAAGGATTGCTCCAAATGATCTACATCAACATTGAGCATCCACATCTTCAACACCTACATGAAGTCATCATCGACAAAACCCAAGGTTAGTCCATCCCTCTAAGGGGAGATCTCACATCTAGGGGGAGCTTAACTATAAGAATTGAGTCAAAGTAACTCTAATGATGTGAACATATCAATGCATTATGTAAAAGTGGTAACCCCACTTGATCTTAAATGATGAGTATGACCTATGATCAAATGTTCTCATTTTGACTCCTAAGTCAATATACTCATATATAGATGACCTAGTCATCGCCAATTGTTTGATAGATGATAGAATTGATTGTGCATGCTTTGCCCCATATTTCATTTGCCATTTTATTGTGTGAGCATGTTGGTTGCATATTTAACTCATTCGAGGACATCCATTTGTTGCTTTGATTGGTTGGCTTCTTTCCTTTTGCCAAGTGGATGAACAAGAATGCCTAAGAACCTTCTCTAGCTATCTATGTTTTTCTTGTCTCAAACTCTATTCATGCTACATCACAAAATTTGATCAACTCAGATTTGAACCACTCTGTGTGAGGAGCACTCGGAGTCCCCGATTCGTCATGGACTTAAACTTCCAAAACTTCTTTGTGTATTTTGGTCTGACTGATTCTTCCATTTCGGTCATACCGAGATCACTAAGTCGATCTAGGTTTTCAATCTCGGTGCAACCGATTTGAACTTTTCGGTCACACCGAGTTGTTGTAACTGTCAACAGTTATGCATCTCGGTGCCACTGAGTTGTTCCACTCGGTCACACCGACAGGGTCAGGCTATATATACACACGGGCAAAATTTGGAAAACTTTCTCCAAACCACTTCGCCTGCGCATAGATCGCTCTGCCTCCTAGGTCTCCGGATCATCGACTTCGTCGACAGCCGCCTCCAGTCGCTGGTCTCCGCTGTCCTCAACGAAATTCATCCCCGCCGTTGCCGCCATAGCGAGTTCATCGCCAAACTAGGGTATGGACTCGATCACAGTGCTATCCCCGTCCAATTCCTAGTACATTATGTTCATTATGATTCTTGCCACGATTGAAACACCTCTATCCAGTCAAAACAATCCTTAGAATAGATGCGATTTGAAAATTTAGGGTTAGGTTTTCGTCGAAACCATCTTGGACCCACCGTGTTGAAAAACTCGGTCCCACCGATTCGGCTAACGCCATTGCACAAGTAACTCTTGGTCTGACCGAGAATTGTTAATCGGTGTGACCGATTTTAGAACTTAGTGAAACCCTAGCAGTCTCAGTGCCACCGAACTGTGACTCGGTCTGACCGAGATCACTAGTTTAGGTTCCAAAAGCTGCTTCGGTATCACCGAGTTTGAAAATTGGTTGATCCAAAATGCTTTCTGTGGAAAGATAAAACTATGTTTTTGAATCATCCTTTTGCAAAAATCTCTGCATTTTGTGATGCTCATCCATTCTATCTCATCTATAACTATTCACAGGGTCAGCAGTCAGTGTTTTCAACATGTCAGACAAAAGTGACAGCCAGAACAGGGAAGAAGAGCAGATTCACATGATTGAGGGCACTAGTCCCTCTAGTTCCTCAGATGAAGGCAGCAGAAGCACTCCTAGCAATTTGCCCAAAGCAGCCACAAGAGCCAGAAGGAAGAGAACCTCAGACTCTGAGGATGAGGACTATGTGGCAGCTGAAGATGAGGTTACTTCCAAGAAGGTAGTGCTCAAAAAGGAGTATGGCTCAGCTAAGACCACAAAGCCTGGACTTAATAGGAAGGTCCCTGCCAAGAGGACACATATGCTGAAGGTCAGAGGATCAACACAAGAACCTGAAAAACCTGATCCCAAAGGGCCAGCTGCAGAAGGAAAGAAGAGAAAGGAAAGGGTCAGAAAGACCATGGCCAGAGTTGTTGGACAACCTTCCATGATGGAAGAGGAGGAGGAAGAAGAGGTTGCTGCACCAGCACCCAAGGCACAAAAGCTGATAGGTGATGTTATAAGGTCAGGGGCTGCATCATCAAAGCCCAAAGAAGCACCCAAGCTACCTCCAAGGCTAAGTCTGCACCTAAGAGGAATACCAGGAGCATACCAGCTGCTGAGAAGAACAAGGCCCTAGTGCCTGAAGTTGTTGCTGAGGAAGATGATGAAGGACAAGTCCTGAGGAAGCTCAAACCCAAGATTCCAGACCACAATGATGCTCATCTAGTGGCTGAGAATATGAAGCTGAGGAAAGATGCAGGACTCAGGAAGTGGAGATTGTCTGATCCATATGCAATCAGGAGAAGAACTGCTGTTGATTACAGGTTCCACACTAAGGAACAGCAGGACTTCTATGAGACTGTGTTGTTGGATAAGAAGCCCATAGTTTGTGACATGAGGTGGGTAGATTGGAAATACATTAAGGAAAATGAGGATCACTACCCAGGAGTATTTGACAGCTTTAAGGCTTGTGGAGTTGATGAGTTTGTTGGACAGAAGTTCACAAACTGGAATGATGAGCTAGTTATGCAATTGTACTCCATAGCTCATTTTTATCCTGATGGTAGAATTGTCTGGATGTCTGAAGGTACAAGGTACCAATCAACTATTGAGGAATGGGCCAATCTGATCAATGCCCATGAGGAGAAAGAAGATGACTTGGATGTCTACTCCAAGAAGAAAAAGGATCACAATTCTATGTCATATATGTACAAGGAGATCCCAGACAAGGCACTTGAGACTTTCAAGTTTGGGTATGTTCATTTTATTCTGTCAGGGCTACCAATGATCAACTGGATCCTTAGGCACACTCTTTTTCCCAAGTCAGGTGACCACAACATGATCAGAGGGCATGCAATTAATTTGCTACACATATTTGATGTGCCACAAAAATTCAAGGTCATGAGCCTCATAGTTGAGACTATCAAGAGGACAGCAGCAGACCAAAAGAGAAGTTGTGGGTATGCCCCACAAATCCAAGAGCTGATCAACTCAAAGATGGGCACATGCAAATATTTGTTGGATAAGGAACACTTTGTTCTCTATCCAGACTTTGAGGACAATCAAGTTGTCATGAATAAGAATGAACCATCCTCAGTGCAAGCTCAAGAAAAGAAGGAGAAGGCAAAGAAGGAGAAGGCTGCCAAGATGCCAACTTTAGAGGAGGCATCTAAGTACTTTCTGAAGAGCAAGCAGGACCAGCTTGGTTACTTAATAGCATCAACTCTGAGGATTGATAAGGGGTTGGCCACCCTAACTCAAAACCAGGAGAGCCTAGAAAGAATCATGGAACAAAAATTCTATGACCTTGATGTGAAAGTAACTGAGATTCAGTTAGTTGTGGAGAAGCTACAGGATGACGTGCAGGAGAGGAAGGACAGGACAAATACTGATGCATTTTCTAGAGTGCCTCGAGCTCAGAGATCAGCTGCAGAGCCTGTGACAGACACCAGAGCCACTTCATCTGCACCAGCTACAGCTCCAGTGCAACCAGCTCCAGCACCAACTCCTTCAGCTCCATCCACATCGACTGAAGTCTTCGTCCAAGGAGCCATCTCTACACCACCAACTAAAGACCAAGCCTGAGAGACGAAATAGTACTATGCATTTTCTAGGAACTTTTTGGTAACTTGTTGCCAAAGGGGGAGAAAAATGTATAGATCATAGGCTTCGAGAGAGAGAGAGAGTTTGCTTTTGTTCTCTCTTATCTTCGTGGTTGAACTTTGTTTGCTTTTGCTTGCTAGAGATACTATGCTATTATCTGTGAGACATTGATGATCATGTGTTTGATCATAAGCTACACTTATGCTTGTTAGATGATATTATCTTATTTATCTTTATATGATCATTCACTTTGCTTGGTGATGACTGCATGTATTCAATCTTTCTTATTTTCAGCGCTCCACCAAGATGTATGTGACATGGAAGAGTAACCCATGAGCCCAATTCCTTGTGCATTTGCAGTCCAAAGCAAATCTTAAACTATGCACAAATTTAGGGGGAACTCTTGCTTATCACATACTTCTCAAAGCGACGATGTTTTTCAATCTTATTATCATTTGTCGAAGCTTTGATCTATATGTTGTCGACAATTACCAAAAAGGGGGAGATTGAAAGTGCAACTATCCCTAGGTGGTTTTGGTAATTCATAACAACATATATCTCATTGAGCTAATACTATTCCAAGACAAATATTTCAGGAAAGCTCAATGAATGGCATGGCATGGATGATGAAAGTGGACCCCTCAAAATATTAAGGATAAAAGGATTGGCTTAAGCTCAAAAGCTCAAGACTATACATTTTATATTTTAGTGATCCAAGATCACATTGAGTCTATAGGAAAAGCCAATACTATCAAGAAGGGATGAGGTGTTGCTTAATGAGTTTCTTGCTTCAAGTGCTTAGTGATATGCTCCAAAAATCCTCAACCGCTTTCTCATATCCACATATGACCTAAACCTAAAGTCAAACTCGGCCACACCAATTCTTTCTGTCCGGCGCCACCGAGTTCAGATGTCATAGCCACTTCCACAAACCCTAGGCAAATCGGTCTCACCAATAGGGATCTCGGTCTCACCGAGATGGGATTGTAATCTCTCTGTTTCCCTTCGTAACGTTTCGGTCTAACCGAAGTGAGCAATCGGTCCCACCGAGATTGCAATGTAAACTCTCTGTTTCCCTTTCGTAACATTTAGGTCTCACCGAAAAGAGCGAATCAGTCCCATCGAGTTTACCTGACCAACTCTTTGGTTAGCTAATTACCAAAATCGTTCTCACCGAGTTTGTGTAATCGGTCTCACTGAGATTACGTTATGCCCTAACCCTAACCATATCGGTCCCACTGAGTTGCATGTCGGTCCCAGCGAAATCACTAACGGTCACTAGGTTTACTGAATCGGTCCGACCGAGTTTGTTGATTCGGTCCCACCGAGATTGGTAAATTGTGTGTAACGGTTAGATCTTGTGTGGAGGCTATATATACCCCTCCACCTCCTCTTCATTCGGAGAGAGAGCCATCAGAACAAACCTACACTTCCAACTTACCATTTCCGAGAGAGAACTACCTACTCATGTGTTGAGGCCAAGATATTCCATTCCTACCATATGAATCTTGATCTCTAGCCTTCCCCAAGTTGCTTTCCACTCAAATCTTCTTTCCTCCAGATCCAAATCCTATGAGAGAGAGTTGAGTGTTGGGGAGAATATCATTTGAAGCACAAGAGCAAGGAGTTCATCATCAACACACCATTTGTTACTTCTTGGAGAGTGGTGTCTCCTAGATTGGCTAGGTGTCACTTGGGAGCCTCCGACAAGATTGTGGAGTTGAACGAAGGAGTTTGTAAGGGCAAGGAGATCGCCTACTTCGTGAAGATCTACCGCTAGTGAGCCAAGTCCTTCGTGGGCGACGGCCATGGTGGGATAGACAAGGTTGCTTCTTCATGGACCCTTCGTGGGTGGAGCCCTCCGTGGACTCGCGCAACCGTTACCCTTCGTGGGTTGAAGTCTCCATCAATGTGGATGTACGATAGCACCACCTATCGGAACCACGGCTCAAAAATCACCGTGTCTCCAAATTGCGTTTGAAATCTCCAAACCCTTCCCTTTACATTCTTGCAAGTTGCATGCTTTAATTTCCTCAGCTCATATACTCTTTGCATGCTTGCTTGAATTGTGTGAGGATTGCTTGACTTGTGCTAAGATAGCTAAAATCTGCCAAAGACTAAAATTGGGAAAAGGTTAAGTTTTTAATTGGTCAAGTAGTCTAATCACCCCCCCCCTCTAGACATACTTCAAGGTCCTACATGCTTCCACTATTACATGGGAGGGGGGCCGTCCGGGAGGAGCCCCCGGGGCGTGTACAGCCCCGCCCTAACACGTGGCTTGCACGGCAGGGCTAGACGACATGTATCTGGGCACTCGTGAGCCAGCGCGGGACTCACGAAGCCCTACCTCAAGGCGGGTTGCGCCTGGTCTTGGATCTTTGACAGTTGTGTGTTCCTGCCAGATGGTTAGATACAAATGCTCTACGTCCTCAGGTCCCGGCCATTGAGCGAGCTCAGCCACCGCTGGTATGCCAGGTCGCAATGCCGTGGACAAGGCCAAGGGGTGAGGGCTGGAGAGCCAGTAAGAGCTCCTGAGTCATGATGCTCAGGAGCCCCCCTTTCAATGCGCAAGCGATTTGCATGAGAGAGAGAGGAGGCCCACAGCGGGCAGCGGGCGATAATCACAGGCAGGTTAAGCATGAAAGGCAAATCAGCTTAGGCAAATGGAGAATGGATACATGCCATTGGGTCAGGCCCGAGCGGCTTGGGGATGATGCAGCCCGAGGGGCGCCCCCAGCAAGTTAAACTGAAGACATAAGTAAAATATGCATGCCACAGGAATGGACCCACACGGTCTGGGAATGATGCAGCCCTGAGGGCGCTCCCAGCTGAAATGAACTTCGAAGATGTCACCTGGTTCCATTGTAGAGGGGGTGTCGGAGTAGCTGAAGATGCGTGGTGATGAGGCCGACCCTCACAAGCCGCTGGAGCCCTGAGCCTCGGGAGGCTTTGCGGGTCCAGGGGCTCCTTGAGGACTGTCTCCATCTCTGCCAGGACTGCATGGTGCCTGGCCTCCTGAGCCGCCAGAATGCTCTACAGGTGATGCTGGAAGGTGGCTGCCGCGTTCGACAGGCTGAAAGGCATGCGAACGTAGCTGTGTGGTGGACCCTCGCAGCATCCCACGAGCGAAGGCCTGAGGCGCTCCTGAGATGTGGCTCGGTTGAGCCTAGGGACGTCGATGTAGACGCGCAGCCCACCATCCTCACCTAGATGGGGGGCCACGCCAGGCAAGCGGCGGTCGCCGTGCATGGCTCTTGCTTCCTGAAGCTCCTGAGTAGCCTTGGTGATGAACTCATGAACGCTGGGCTTACCACGCCCTGAGACCTCCTGAGGGAAACGTGCCGCGAAGCACGCCTCCAAGTGGTGCCTCCACGCCCTGAGCGCCTCCCTCGTGATGTTGGCAAAGTCCAAGGCCCTCCAGAAGAGAGCCCCCGAGCCCTGCCTGAGGAGGGTGCCGGGTGTGCCTTCCTATGCGATGGAAGGAGGCGCCCCTTGCACGGGCGCTGATCCTGATGCGGCACCTCCTGAGATGCCATCCTCCCGAGGCCTGGAGCTGAGCGATGTCTTCTTCTTCTTGGGGACTACCTCAGGAGGATCCTCGCCCCTGCTGTCTGGGTCCTCGATTGATGCGGCTTGGAAGGTGCGCTCGAGGGAGCACACCGCATATCTCTCTTCGTAGGGGACCGTGATGATCCCGCCGCTCCCTGGCATCTTGAGGACATTGTAGCCATGGTGGGTCACCGCCATGAACTTGGCCAGGGCTGGATACCCGAGGATAGCATTATATGGCAGGTGAATGTGGGCGACGTCTAAGTCGATGAGCTCGGTGCGGTAGTTGTCACGCTGGCCGAAGGTGACAGGGAGGCGGACCTGCCCTATCTGGGTGGTGGAGCCGTCAGTAACTCCTGAGAAAGGCTTGGTAGGCTGTAGTTGATCATATGGCACTTGAAGGTTGTCGAACATCTCCACGGATAGGACGTTAAACCCTGCGCCGCCATCGATGAGTTTCCTGGTGACTTGCACGTTGCTGATGACTGGGGAATAATGCTTCGGGAGGACGCCAGCAGTAGCTGCACACTTGAGTTGATCTGCCGAGCTGAAAGTGATGGCGCACTTGGACCACCTAAGCGGGCGCGTAGCCTCGAGCCTGGGGAGGACTGCATTCACCTCGCGAGCGAACTGCTTGAAGATGCGCTGAGAGGCTGGGGCCTGAGCTCCGCCCAAGATGCAAGCGATAGCACGCGGTTCCTGGAAGCCCCCAGGCCCCTTGTCCTGGTGGTGGTCATCATTCCTTAATGGCGGTGGCGGCAGAGGAGGAAGGCATGCGTTGCCCTGCGGGCGGTCCTCGCAAAGCTGATACCTCTAGGCTCCCTCGCGAGGCTGGTCCTGCCAGCGATCCTCGCGAGGTTGGTCATGCCACTCCTGGCGAGGGCCACGGTCGCCCCATCATCCTCTGCCTCGTCCTTCTCCTTAGTCGTAGCCCCATTCGTTGCGCTCGGGGCGTCGACCGAAGCGTCCTTCTCGAACGGCCCTGAGCTCCTGGCATTCATTGGTGTTGTGGGTGTGGAAGTGTGGTAGGCGCAGAACGGTCGGCTGCCCTTGGACGACTCCAGTTGGTCCCTGCCGCGCTTCGTGTTTGGTTCTGCTGCGAGCACGGCTGCTCCTTTGCACTTCACGTCCTTGGCCTTGGCCTTCTTTTCTTCTGGGTCAGCAGCTGGAAGCTCGAGGAGGGACATGCGTCCTTCCTCAGCTCTTGCGCACTTGGTCGCCAGGTTGTACAACTCCAGATACGTGCACAATTCCTCATGGATGGCGAGCTCCTCCTTCATCTTGATGTCACGGACGCCATCGGAGAACGCTGAGATGATGGCCTCGTCTGTTACCTTGGGGATCTTGAGTCGAGCGTTGTTGAAGCGCTGGATGTATTTTTGCAGGGTCTCTCCAGGCTGCTGCTTGATGCAGCACAGGTCACCCGCAGCCGGTGGGCGGTCGCGAGTGCCCTAGAAGTTGGCGATGAAGCGGCTGCGCATCTTGTCCCAGGAGGAGATTGAGCCGGGTGGCAGGTTCAGGAGCCAGGTTTAGGCACCATCCTTGAGCGCCATGGGAAACTAGTTCGCCATTACCTTCTCATCTCCATTGGTCGCCTTGATGCCCAGCTCGTAGAGCTACAATAACTCCACGGGGTCGGCTGTGCCGTGGTAGTGAGGAGGCAGATCTGGCTTGAACTTGCCCGGCCAGGCGACGCTACGCAGCTCGGTGGTGAAGGCACGACAACCTGCCGTGGCCACCGGAGCCCTTTGCTGACGTGGCGCTTGCTCTTGGTGGTACCCGCACATTGCCGCCAGGGGCAGTACGGGGTCACGGCGTGCCGGTGCTGGGACGCAGTCTTGTCGTGCTGGTGCAAGAAGCACGGGAGCACCTTCTTGAGGTCGAGGGATTTCTTGGCAGCTTCTTTCTTGTCACGCGGGCATTGGATGCGATTGGTCACGTCCAGGAGCCACGCGCCATGGAGCCAGGGCGCCGTCTGGAGGCGGAGGTGGTGGAAGCGCTCCCTGAGCCGCGTCACCCATGCCTGACGGAGGGCAAGGCAGCAAGAGGGATGGCGCAGGAGAGCCCCCTGCGGCGCTGACGAGCTCGGTGATGCGAGCGAGCCATTCTTCGTAGAGATCGTCAACGGGGTGGTAGTGCAGGAGATCACATGCCAGGAGCAACGCGGCCTGTGCGTCTGTGGGAGGCGACGAGAATGAGACGATGAACCAGCTGGGGTCAGTGACGGAGTGGCGATGCGGCCTTCCCGCTGCACCGAGGGGTGCGACGAAGATGTTTGCTACTTGTTCCCCGCCGGGCCGGTGGCGGCGTTGGCGGCAGGCGACGGAGAACGACGAGGAGGCCCGCCGACAGGAGCCGTCTGGGTGACGCGAGCGATGAGAGCAGCCTGGTGCTCGGCGTGGGCTCGGCGAGCGTCAGCCATTGATGCGACGAAGCGATGGGACGCAGATCGGCGGCAAGAAGATTCCGGCGCGCCCCTACCTGGCACGCCAAATGTTGGTTACCGGGTTCTGGCAAAACCCTTAAGGTTCAAACTCTGGGGTGCGCGTGAAGATCTCTCCCTACCAAAACACGCCCTCAGCCTCGCCATGGTCCCTAAACTAGATCGATCAAATCACAGCACAAGAGACATGAGGTTTATACTGGTTCGGGCCACCGTTGTGGTGTAATACCCTAATCTAGTGTGTGGTGTGGTGGATTGCCTCTTGGGCTGATGATGAACAGTACAGAGAAAGGACAGCCTCGCGAGGAGAGGTGTTCTTATGCTTGGTGGTGTGGAGTTCTTCTTCGAAAGGAGTCGATATGTCCGGATCAGATGCCCCTCCAATGTGGTGGCTGACCCTATTTATAGAGGCCCTGGTCCTCTTCCCAAATATTGAGCGGGAAGGGATCCAACAACGATCATTTTGAAAGGGACAACTAGTACAAGCTATCCTGACTAAAGGTGGTCTTCGCCTGCCAAAGGTGCTGGTGATGACGCTTTCTTGGGCTCCACGGTGACCTCCGTCCTGCTATCCTGCTGGTCTTGGTCTTGTTGCACTGATATGGAAACCTTTGCTTGATGCCTCGGTACTCCGCGCCTGCACTTGCCCCCTTTGCACCAACGAGGACACTGCACAGACTGGCACCCGCCTGGTCTTGATTGTCATGGCTTGCATCACGGGAACCTCGTGAGGTACCCCTTGCCTTGATCTATCCGCCTCCTCGCGAGCCTGCCTGGTGAGGCCACTCCTGAGGAGGCCTTGTGTCGTCCGCCCCGTGAGGCTTGGCCCCTTGCGAGGGTCTTGAGTGTTGGTTGATGAAGACGGTCTGTACTGGGCCACTGGTTGAGCCACGCCGCAGGCCGCAGGCCGCAGGCAGGCAAGTCTGGGGACCCCCGTTCCTAGAACGCTGACAGCTTTGATGTCCCGCATGAAGATAGAGCGGCTAGTCATATAGGAGTGCTCAATATTGTGCATCGCGACCAAGGCGGAGAGGAAAACGAGAGAACTGCATAATTAATGCATGAGTTTAATTAGGGTAATTTTGTAAAGTACGAGATACATTCCTCCAATCACAAAATGCCTTGGTTGATGAGATTTGGGATTTGAGCCCTATAAACCGGAAGGGAGGGAATACTGCACGCGGTGTAGTCTAGTCACTTGTTGAAATCTCTAGAAAGGCAAATACTCCTTTCTGGTTTACAGGGCTATACTAGCAAGTACTAGTACTACAATAGTGGGCTCAAATAGCAATTTTGTCTCATGCAAGCACTACAAAAAAAAGACACATCCGTGACATTTTGGGCCGAACAAATTTTTTTTCTGTCATACATATGACACTTCTATGACGATAATTGTGACAAAACCCGGTATCATCATAGATGTGGTGGGCTCCTACTTCTATGACAAAAAATCATGACAGAAAATGGGCTTTTCGTCCTGGGTGGGCCGGAGACGCAGTTGCATTACATTCTTTGGGCCGTCCATGACGGAAAAAACCGTGGTAGAAGCGAGGGGAGGAAAATTTTGGGGAGTTGCCGGTTACGGTGGGAGGTCGGGGGCGGAGCGATGCGCGTTTCTCTCGTACGCATGCGCATGTGTGCGAGGCGTTGTCTCTAACTGAAGCCGAGCGAGGCGTTGGGCTCTAACTGAACTCGAGCGATTGCACTGCAGGCTACACGTTACTGAACCCGATCGATCGATCGATGGCTGTTAACTGAACCCGATGGAGCGATTCCTTCGCTACTGCTGCTAACTGAAGCCGATCGATGCTGCCTCTGGGAAGGACAGTGAGCGTTGCGGGGGGGGGGGGGTTGGATGAACAGTGAGCGGTGGCGTTGCCTCTGGATGAACAGGAACCCATGGTGTGGAGGGCTAGATGAACAGTAGACTGTGGAGGGGTTGCCGTGGAGGGGTGGTTGAACAGGACCCCGTGGTGTGGAGGGCTGGATGAACAGTAGACGGTGGAGGGGTGCCCATGGAGGGGTGGTTGAACAGTAGCTGGTGGAGTAGCGCACGGTGGAAGCTGGATGAACAGGAGCCTGTGGAGGCTGGAGGAGGTCGACGGTAGCCCGTGGAGGCTGGAGGAGGTCGACGGTGGAGATGAACATTATCCCGTGGAGTCCTGTTTTGCGGTACGCCACACCCCTCCTGATGAACAGGACCCCCGTTTCGACCGTAGGATGTCCGTTTCGTCCGTTTTGCGGTACCCCACACCCCTCCCGATCAACACGACCCCCGTTTCGACCGTAGGAGGTCCGTTTCGTCCGTTTCGCGGTACGCCACACCCCTCCCCATCAATAGGACCCCCGTTTCGACCGTAGGAGGTCCGTTTCGTCCGTTTTGCGATACGCCACACCCCTCCCGATCAACAGGACCCCCGTTTCGACCGTAGGAGGTCCGTTTCCTCCGTTTTGCGGTACGCCAGGCCCCTCCCGATCAACAGGACCCCGTTTCGAACATGGCCGGTCGAACACAAGGCCGTTTCCTCCGTTGTGCGGTACTCCAGGCCTCGTTTACATCGCCTGTTCCGTCCAAGCCCTCCCGATGAACACGACCATGCATTCCATTCTGACCCAGACGGTTGGCTCCCCATGAACACGACGACGACGCTATTTCTCCGTTCCGACCCAGCCATGTATGTATGCGCGATAGGCGTTAGTGACCCTTCCCGTATGTACGTACGTGGCCGTATTTTCTTTCTTGCACCCTCGCCGCTGTACGTACATGTACATGCTACGTGCGCGCCTCTACTACGACACGTGCGTGCCTCTACATCTATGACACTTGCGCGCCTCTACATCGACCAGTATGTACGTACATGTTCGCGACCATAATGACAACGCTACGTACGCTTCGACCAGGTGGGTCCCGATTGTCAGGAACTTCCTTGCGTGCGAAGATGTAGCTGGTGGGTCCCAGCAGTCAGGGGGGCGAATTGTTTTTTTTTGCCTGGACGCACTTGCTTGCGTGTGAAGATGTAGCTGGTGGGTCCCAGCAGTCAGGGGGGCGAATCATTTTTTTCGCGAAATACGGTGGACCGTTCGGTGGGTCCCCGCTGTCAGGTGGAGGAATCATTAGTTTGCGCGTAATAAGGAGGCACTTCCTTGCGGCGGTCGTGGACCCAGTTGTCAGCCTCTCCACGTACAGTCCACGTCCGATGGAAGTCGTTCCTTGACCACGTTGACCACGCCGCGCCGAGAGCACCACAGCGGTGGACGACGGCGTGGCCTAGGAAGGGGACGACTTGGAGCCGGGGAAGACGCAGAAGTGGATGCCCACACGAAGAGGAGTACGAGTATTCACTGGTTCGGCTGCGGTGTGAGGCTGCTGTTGCCGCAGAATAACAGGGGGTGTGGGTGAGTAGAGGGATGGCCTGGACAGCGGTGGGAGTAGTAGGGGGCGGTGTGGCCTCCACGGCATCACATCCGGCCACGGGAGGCAGGAGCACGCGGCTCGACCGGCGCTGGTTTGGGTGGCTGGAGCAAGAAGACCAGAGGTTGAAGAAGCACTACGGCCGTTGGATGAACATCATACGGTAACAGGAGCTAGAATCGTTCATATTGACTAAGTTGACAAAGCCCTCCATCCCCGTCAACTTGGTAGGCCCACAAGTCAGCCTCCCACTATGCTGGGTTCCAGCTGGCAGGGGGAGTATTCATTTTTTTGTGCGTAATAAGGAGGCACTTCCTTGCGTGCGAAGATAGCTAGTGGGTCCGACATGTCAGCTAGGGGCACGTTTTTTTCGCGAAATACAGAGGCCCTTCCGATGGGTCCCAGATGTCAGGTGGAGGAATAATTATTTTGCGCGTAATAACGAGGCACTTCCTTGCTACGGCCATGGACCCAGCTGTCAGCCTCTCCACGTACAGTCCATGTCCGATGGAAGCCGTTCCTTGACCACGTTGACCACGCCGCGCCGAGAGCACTAGGGCGGTGGACGACGGCGAGGCCTAGGAAGGGAACGACACAGAGGCAGGGAAGACTCGGCAGTTGTTTCCCACTCAGAGGGGAGTACGACTGTACGAGGGTTTACTGGTTCGTCTGCCCTCGCCAGAGAATAACATCAGGTGTGGCCGTGTGGGTGAGTAGAGGGATGGCTAGGCCAGCGATGGGAGTACGGTGGGGCGGTGAGAACTGCGCGGCAGCACAGCCGGCCGCGGGGAGGAGGGAGCAGGCAGTCCCGCCGGCGCTTGTTTGAGCGGCTGGAGCAGGAAGAGTAGAGATTGAAGAATCACGACGGCCGTTGGATGGACATCGTACGGTCAATGGAGCTAGAATCGTTCATTTTGACTACGTTGACAAAGCCCTCTGTCCCCGTCAACTTAGTAGGCCCACAAGTCAGCCTCCCACCATGGTGGGTCCCAGCTAGCAGGGGGAGTATTCATTTTTCTGTGCGTAATAAGGAGGCACTTCCGGTGGGTCCGAGCTGACAGCGGGGGGAACGTTTTTTTGTGAAATATGTTGGTTCGTCCGGTGGGTCCCAGCAGTCAGGGGCAAACGTTTTTTTCTCGAAATACGGTGGCCCGTCCGGTGGGTCACAGCAGTCAGGGGGGAAACGTTTTTTCCGCGAAATACTGGTGGCCCGTCTAGTGGGTCCCTGCTGTCAGGTGGAGGAATAATTATTTTGCGCGTAATAAGGAGGCACTTCCTTGCATCTGCCGTGGACCCAGCTGTCAGCCTCTCCACGTACAGTACTCTTCCGATGGAAGTCGGTCGTTAACCACATTGACCACACCGCGCCGAGAGCACCAGGGCGGTGGACGACGGCGAGGCCTAGGAAGGGGACGACCTGGAGCCGGGAAAGACGCGGCAGTGGATGCCCATGTGGAGAGGAGTACGAGGGTTCACTGGTTTGGCTGCGGTGTGAGGTTGCCGTCGCCGCAGAATAACAAGGGGAGTGGGTGAGTGGAGGGATGGCCTGGCCAGCGGTGGGAGTAGTATGGGTACAGTGAGGCCTCCACAGCAGCACAGCCGGCCACGGGAGGCAGGAGCATGCGGCACGACCGGCGCTGCTTTGGGCGGCTGGGGCAAGAAGACCAGAGGTTGAAGAAGCACTACGACCGTTGGATGGATATCGTTGACCACGCCGCGCCGAGAGCACCAGGGCGGTGGATGATAGCGAGGCCTGCGAAGGGAACGACAGGGAGCCGGCGAAGACACGACAGTGGCTTCCCACGCGGTGGAGAGTACGAGGATTGACTGGTTCGGCTGCCGTCGCTGGAAAATAACAGGAGGTGTGGGTGTGTAGAGGGATAGACATGCTAGGGATGCGAGTATGATGGGGCCGTGAGGCCTGCCCGGCAGCACTGCCGGCCACGGGAGGCGGGAGCAGGCGGTTCCGACGGCGCTGGTTTGGGCGGCTGGGGCAGGAAGATCAGAGACTGAAGAAGCACGATTGCCGTTAGATTGACATCTAACGGTCTGACGCTGGTAGAGTCGATTGTTGACAAAGTTTCTTTTTTAACAAACCTTGTGTACGCATGAACTTAGTAGGCCCACAAGTCAGCCTCCAAATCTGTGGCAGACAACATAAAGCCCATTTGCTATTTTTTACAATTTGCAGCCCATTTGCTATTTTTTATAATTTGCAGCCCATTTGCTAATTCTTAAGTAATTTATTACAGCCCATTTTCTGCCCAGGACCACGGTCAAAAAGTTCAACCTTATTTTGCATATTTCGGTGGAGTCCAAACTGTTGTAATCCCGAAATGATAAACATTTTTAAGAACTTATTGATTTGCCAAAAAAATCGTTTTGTTTTTTAAGCAAATAAGACGTGGGACAATTGAGTTGGTTTAAGGGAAAACCAGTGGTAAAAAAATCAGCGCTGGGTGGGAAAAAACAACAAAACTAAGGATGTAAATATGAAAAGGGAATTTTATGTGTTTTCAATATAATGAAACGTGTATATGAACTAGTAAAACTATAGGTGGAGATTAGAAAACGGATGTAGGACATGCGTTTCAAGAGGAAAATAGAACTGGGCTGTGTGTTTGATTCAGTAACAAAACTGCCTGCGGATGTTGTAAGACAAAATATAACTAACGTTGGCGGGCCAGAGGCCAGTAGATACCTGCTGGATCTTTGTGCCCCGTTGTCGTCATGGGATGGGCCTGTTAAAAACAAAACCAACCCTGGTCAGTCTACAGCCCAGTTGAAACTTGCTCGACCTGAAAAAACAATATACGTTCTCAATAAACGAGAGAATTCTGCAAGGACAGACTAATAACTGGGACGCAGCACGGATATTGTTTTTTATCATGATATTAAGTGCATGCACTTGTTTCGAAAAAACTGTAGCACTGGGAATTCGAACGGCGGGTGCTTATGCTACCCATCAAATAAAAATCAGGTGCCTGAGAATTTGTTTCGAAACAAATGATTCAGCTTTATATCCACGTCGACCCTCGGCATGATGGTTGGAAGCAAATGCAAGTTCATACCAAAAGATCGTTAACAACAATACCAACTTGCGGACGACAAGGTAGTACAACTACCAATACCAAACTACTCCTGGCCCTAGTGTTCGTCTGGTAGAAAATCTTGCAGAGGATCAGCTCCCGCTCCTTCTCTTGCTCCAGGTCCCCGATGTGGTACTGGTGCATCACCCAGTTGGTCCTCTGCTGGTCGAAGTTCTTGTTGGTGTGCAGCACCAGAACCTTTTTTGCTGCCCGTCTGCCGGCCGTTGACCATCACAGGCAAGGTATTGCCGGTCTTGTGCCACATCGCGTGCGTGCCGCACTCCGACTGTATCTTGCGACGCGTCCACGTGCCCCTTTTGAACGCCCTGGAATTGCGCTGGAAGAAATGCTTCCTTAGGCCACTCAGTGTGATACCTGCAGTATTGTGGAATACAGGTTTTAGTGTACCTAGTTGGCATTTTCATAACATCTTTGGCATGTTGCAGTCACTTGTTTCACTTTTTATTAACTGTCAAATTATAATTGTTTCACCAGGTCTGCGTCTAAAAAGAAAAATAGAGCTATAAACAAAGGAATATGTTTGTGCAAGTAGACGGCCGATCGGTGTCTTAACTGGAAGTTTCTCAGGTTGGGTGTAGCATATGCCGTGCTCGCTGTCGATGGTTGGTATGAACAAATCGATGAGAGACTGAAATCTCGCGCTGTCAACACTCACTTTGGCCTCAAGGTGCTCGATCAGCTCCTGATCCGTGGGATCGAACTTGACGCCAGCCGGCAGCACCGGCCAATCCTTCTTCGACTTGCATCGGTAATTCCAGTTATATGGTACTCAATGTATGACCAATCGACTGTTTTAAGTGAATGATGAAAGATTTCGACAGAGTAAAAGCTCGCGCTTCTTCGACAGTTGTATGAGAGTAATTGCCATGCCGTTTTGCAAGGGCGCTTGTAAAAACTCTAAACTCTATTCTCCTCTTATTTAATGGATGAGGCAAATCTTTTGCCTCCGTTTCGAAAAAAGAGATTTTGACACATAAGTGGTACTCCAAATCTGAAGTCCAGAATACCCGAACACGCCTCCGGGATTCTTGTGTCACCTCACGCGCAGCGTGTTGTCACGTCAATTCAATGTGTGGACATGATGAATAATTTGACCGATGTATACTAGTACTACTACTGTACTACTTACTAGTCGTATTTAGTGTCACAATTTATACATAGGTTTAACTAACAAGTACGCAAAGAAGCCTAACTGATATATATGTATATATATGGCTTCTACACAGCATCTCCATCATCATTATCAGTACATCCTACGCAGGTGAGTTAGGATGCACTTGATCCCAGGAAGGTATCTATCCTTCAAACCAGAGGAGTGCTTCAAACTAACAATAGTACATAATATCCAACAAAAGAGGGTCGTGCTACAGCAGCAGAATACATGGCTCAGTCTAGATATCAGCACGAATCAAGTTGTGCATATTTGCTGTTGGCATGAACCACATCGCCGCATGTCGGGTTTGCAAAAGCCATCCATCGCATGGAAGCTTGATGCCTTTCACACACTGAAGATTACCTGGCAACAAGCTGTGTCGACGAATCTCTGGATATGGTGATTCATGAAACCCATGGTATGATGTGTAAACACAGCCCCCCCCTCGCGAATGGAAGTTGCATAGCACAGTAATCATCGCCGGTGATATGATCGATGATTGGTTGGATGATCGGATAATTGAGCCCGAGGAACAAGGAGTGGTTGCCGAGGCTGTAAACCCGCCTCTAGTTGAATACGCCTGGCCCAACGGAGCTGGGATCTTTCTCGAACACGAAGCAGCCATAGCCATCAATGTCACGAACGCCCCACGCATTGTACTGCATGTGGTTTGATGTAATGGTTTGGTCAATTTGGTATGTGCGAATGAGCATCAAATGACCGCCGTCAGCTGAACGAGCGATAAACCAGCACCCATCGGCTGGTATGATTCCAGGTCCTGGAATCATGAAGGCCAGCGCATTTGCGTCTGCTGCAACAATTCAAATTGGAGACCAAAAGGACAAAAATAAACAATCATGTTCAGAGTATGTGTGGAATTAAGATTATTATAACAGTGACACATATCATAGACAGAGAATTGCAATGTCGTGGTCATAATCATACCCCAAGTTAAAAAAATAAGCCAATGGCTTTCATATTCTAGCAACATGTCATGGTTCAAACATCATGTAACAATGAGAGGAAAACAGCTATGACAGCGCCTACTCATATTCTACCATAGCACTTACTACTACTATTCTCATATCAACTCTAAGCAATAACATGCGTTGTTATAAAAATCTAGTAAACGAGAGTAACATATAGCAATCATGATGTTATGCTCATAATATGTATTCTAACAATCATTAGATGCCAATTGTTCTCATATCAACTCTAACAATAACATGTGTGGTCATAAAAATCTAGGAAATGAGAGGAACATATAGCAATGATGTGGTTATAGACATGCTATGCATTCTAAATTTGTAACAAATGAACAGGCAGTCGTATTCATAAGGTAAAGATGAGATGAGATAGAACAATTACACGACGATAGATTCCACCAGTATAGGCAGCCAATCTGTGCGTCGACCGCGTAAACGATGCCATCATGCACTATAGCATCAGACAAAAATGTTGCCTCAACAGGATTGATGATGAGCCATAACAATGTATGGCGACCGGATTCCAGATAGACTAATCCCATGTTGAACAAGGCAATGAGCTTGTAATCCATGTGGTCTTCTGATGGTGTGGGAACTTCGCAGATTACAACTTTCTGCAAACAGAGGTCGAGCCAAAAGCTTGACGCGTCTCGTGCGTAGTAGGCAGGAGTGTCCGGCGGGCCGCGAGGCTTGATGTCGGCGGTATCCAACAATGGAAGGGTGATCTCTTGCTGGGTTTGGTGGATGAGGACGATCCAATTGGCCTTCATGCCACGGACTATCGGTTTGGTGGATGAGGACGATCCAATTGGCCTTCATGCCCGCCCAGTAGTGGCCGCGCATGAAGGACAGGTGGACGGGTAGTGGTAGCATGTCGAGGGGCACCACGGCAACCTCCGTAGGATCGTCAAGTCGGTGTCTGGGCCACCTACAAGGATCGGGCATCAGCAAGCAGGGTGTCTTGAAAAGAGTCGGACGGTTGCAGACGAGTAGATGGTACAAAGACACCGAGCATGCGGCCACACGGACGGTGCTGAGTAGGTCCATACGACTACAGATCTGCTCCAAGAGAACATGGGGAGGGAATTCCAATCGCGGCTCTGCGTGTCAGTCGGTTCTGCCATTGGGGTTTTCAGTGCCTGCGAGCCAGCGGGGAAGTGGATTCGGGCGGGCGAGCGAAGAAGCTTCTCCTCATGTGGCCGAGCAATGAGCGGGGGGATATGGTACGCGCGAGCTACCAAGGAAGATGGCGCGGGCGGGCGAGCAGTGAGCAGGGGTAAATGGTGTGCGGCCGATGATGGGGAAGAGAGGAAGAAGAAGAGAGGAGGAAGAAGAGTGGAAGACGGGGAAGAAATTGCATTAAATCTCAATTCTACTAGTACTACTACCAGGATATAGGCACCGTCCTCCGGAGTGTAAATAGTTACACCGATGACATGTGGGTCTACCACAAGAGGGCCCATATGTCAGTTAATGGAGGACACAGGTGCGTAGGCGTATTTGCGGAAGCGTGCTCTACTGGCAAACATGATGGCAGTACTGGGTAAGGCTGATTTAGTAACACCAACATGCTAGTTCAGCTTATTAATTACGTGTCCCATCTGCTGCAGCGTGTATTGTCACTTCACTGTGAAGACTAGTTGAATCTACGCTCACTTCACTCATTTTGCTCTGTACCTAGTCACTTGTTGAAATCTGTAGAAAGACAAATACTCTGTATTTGGGAACAGAGGGAGACTTTTACTCCGTACTGGAGTATTTGGGAACAGAGGGAGTATCACCATATGGAGGGAACAGAGGAAGTTTGAAATATGAACATGTCAATGGGAGGGACTAAGCCCCATGCATGCATGCATGCATGCAACATGCAACACTCACACGTACTCCACATGGACGCACGCAACACTCACGCGCCCATGCGGCACACAGCACACGACGCAACACACCCGCTCACGCTCAAGTGCTCAACCTACTCCCTACGTCCGTGAAAGACTGTACAATTAGAGATTTACACATTGACCAGGGTATAATTAACGCCCAAAAGTAGCAGACTTATGTGTGCATGCGACCATTGAGATAAGAAGATTAAATGAAGGTCGTTGCATGCTGTAATTAAGGATAGACATGTAGCCTATACCTACAACACAAGTTGGTGCATTAGTCAATCAATATCGATTTAGATTAAAGGCTAAATGCATTGGAAGTGTAGATGTACATCATGTACTACTACACTCTTTGTTTTATAGCCGATGTACACTCTTTGTTGGAAGGCCGAGGGAGGACACGTGCATGCACTCACATACACAGCCAGGGCAGTTTGGGCGCAAGGGTTGGACTCGTGTGGCGCCTGCGTAAAGTTTTGTTTAACTGATTTCTTTGCTCCGCCAACTGATAGGTGGGACCCAGAAACCAGGTGACAATTTAACCAGTCAACAAAGTGCCACGTCGACTATGTGGCCAGTCAGTAGGGTGCAATACGGTGCTCTACGATGAGCTAGTGATCGTATAATCGACGTAAAACTATATATAGTGACCGTAAAGAGCGTATTGTTACATACGTTGACCGCCAGTGTATTTTTCTCGTTTCAAATTAAGCCATATTAATCGGAAAGGACGTAGTATGGACTACTACTAGTACTAGTATGGCTTTGATGTGTCCCGTCAACTCGCCGAACGAGGAGAAGCCTGCTTACTACGCCTCTCCCTTGCCCACGCGCGCGGTGGTTCGCAGGACGAGAAGAGGGTTTTGACTATAGCGCCCTCTCCCTCTTCCTCTCCCTCGCCCTCGCCCTCGCGGTGGACGTGCAGCACTTCAATCGGTGTCAGATTGCCAGACGCAGATTGTACTGTAGTATCATCATTGTTGGACCTTCCGAAGAGGCGAAGAGGCAAGTGCAAGGTTCACATGAGTACGAACTATTGAACCTCCCGAAGAGGCAAAGAGCCAAGTGCAAGGTTTTATAGGAGTTGTCGTCCTAGTAGGAGTGTACTACAACTATAGCGAACGATGCTACTGTATGATGCTGCCACGTAACGTATATCCAAAGATGTGCCACCTTTTTTTTCTCAAAGAGCGTGTTGGAGCCCGTGCAACAACCACACAAGTTGCACGTACACATAACAAATTCTAAAGGACAAATGCCAGTATGCCACACAAGTTCATCTCCAATTCATGTGATAAATTTGTGCATGACTAGTCTACATATATTCACAGCGCTACCGTTCACAATTACCGTACTCCACTTACACGTTATAGATGGGCTACATGCATGTCCTCCTCCAGGTTCCAGTCCCAGGTGTTCTTCATGGATGGCATGATCCATAGCGGTGGGAAACGGGAATCATTGTCGCAGCTTTCTAGTCTGGTTCCACACGATGGAGACTCATCCAAGCTGAAGCGGCATAAATCAGGGATAGCGTGTCCCAGTATGTCGTTCATCCGATGGTGCGCAATGAAGAAACAACCATGCTTCATGAAAGGCAGGCCTTCCGTGTCGTGCACGAAAGGTGGCATCCGCTTCACAATGGGGTAGCTGTCCCCGATGAAAAGCGAGTACTCTCCAAGAGTGTTCCTCGGCACCCACGTAGCATCACGGGGGTCGAAATCGGCGCCGTTCATCTGGTACACGCGGCATCCCAGATCTGGACACATGGTGACGTACATACTCAAGGTCCATGCATAATAATTTTGTGCTCAAATATGGCAGTCAGTAAAACTGTGCAGCAAATAGAACTACTCTGGTATAGAGGAAGTAAAATAAATGGCTTATTATATATAGCCACTCTTGGCTACATGGATGAGATAGTAAGACATGGAAAAACAAAAATGGTGGCAGCTAGTGGGTTCAAGTCTTCAAGGGCTCAACTAGCTATACGCGTCCTCCAAGGTAAAAAGTACTCCTACTAGTAGTACCAAGTATACTACTGTTGGGGAACGTAGTAATTTCAAAAAAAATCCTACGTACACGCAAGATCATGGTGATGGCATAGCAACGAGAGGGGAGAGTGTTGTCCACGTACCCTCGTAGACCGTAAGCGGAAGCGTTATGACAACACGGTTGATGTAGTCGTACGTCTTCACGATCCGACCGATCCAAGCACCAAACGTACGGCTCCTCCGAGTTTAGCACACGTTCAGCTCGATGACGATCCCCGAGCTCCAATCCAGCAAAGCTTCGGGGATGAGTTCCGTCAGCACGACGGCGTGGTGACGATGGTGATGTTCTACCGGCGCAGGGCTTTGCCTAAACTCCGCGACGATATGACCGAGGTGGAATATGGTGGAGGGGGGCACTGCACATGACTAAGGAACGATCCGTAGATCAACTTGTGTGTTATGGGGTGCCCCCTGCCCCCGTATATAAAGGAGGGAGGGGGAGGTGCGGCCGGCCCCCTTGGGGTGCGCCTGGAGGAGTCCTACTCCCACCGGGAGTAGGACTCCCCCCTCTTGCCTTGGTGGAGAAGGAAAGGGGGGAGGGGAAAGAGGAAAGGGGGGCGGCGCCCCCCTCCCCCCTTCCTTGTCCTATTCAGACTAGGAGGGGAGGGGGCGCGCGGCCTGCCCTGGCCGGCCCTCCTCTTCTCCCTCATGGCCCACTAAGGCCCATTAACGCCCGGGAGGGTTCCGGTAACCCCCTGGTGTTCCGGTAAAATCCCGATTTCACCCAGAACCTTTCCGATGTCCAAACATAGGCTTCCAATATATCAATCTTTATGTCTCGACCATTTCGAGACTCCTCGTCATGTCCGTGATCACATCCGGGACTCTGAACAAACTTCGGTACATCAAAACTTATAAACTCATAATAAAATTGTCATCATAACGTTAAGCGTGCGGACCCTACGGGTTCGAGAACTATGTAGACATGACCTAGAACCATTCTCGGTCAATAACCAATAGCGGGACCTAGATGTCCATATTGGTTCCTACATATTCTACAAAGATCTTTATCGGACAAACCGCATAACAACATATGTTGTTCCCTTTGTCATCGGTATGTTACTTGCCCGAGATTTGATCGTCGGTATCCAATACCTAGTTCAATCTCGTTACCGGCAAGTCTCTTTACTCGTTCTGTAACACATCATCTTATAACTAACTCATTAATTATAATGCTTGCAAGGCTTTAGGTGATGAGTATTACCGAGAGGGCCCAGAGATACCTCTCCGACAATCGGAGTGACAAAACCTAATCTCGATTTATGCCAACCCAACATGTACCTTCGGAAACACCTGTAGAGCACCTTTATAATCACCCAGTTACGTTGTGACGTTTGGTAGCACACAAAGTGTTCTTCCGGTAAACGGGAGTTGCACAATCTCATAGTTGCAGGAACTTTGTATAAGTCATGAAGAAAGCAATAGCAATATACTAAACGATCAAGTGCTAGGCTAACGGAATGGGTCATGTCAATCACATCATTATCCTAATGATGTGATCCCATTAATCAAATGACAACACATGTCTATGGTTAGGAAACATAACCATCTTTGATTAATGAGCTAGTCAAGTAGAGGCATACTAGTGACTATATGTTTGTCTATGTATTCACACATGTATCATGTTTCCGGTTAATACAATTCTAGCATGAATAATAAACATTTATCATGATATGAGGAAATAAATAATAACTTTATTATTGCCTCTAGGGCATATTTCCTTCAACTACTAGTACAACAATGAAAGAGAAGGCGAGAGGCTTAAAAAATGGAATACCTAGGTAGATGGTGATGGTCCGATCGTGGTAGATTGTGTGACCATGTTGCACATCAGTGGTACCATGGCTAAAGACTGCTAAGATAGTTGATCCCAATATGCCAAAGTCAGCTACAAGGTTCCAGGTTAGACCGAATCGCGGATGCAAATGCACATCCAGGATCGGCGATCTTATTTTGATTGGGGGATGACTGGTCCCTGCAAAATAATGGAGTACCGTTAGGGATGCAAATGATGGTTTGTGCATTCCGTTTGTAATCTCCCGTACCGTATGATGGCAACCAGATGAAACAAGTCCCCTGGCTTGTCACCGCGAAGATGCGGCCTAGATGGCGCATGGCGTCTTCAAAGGTGTAGGGGTACAAATCTGCCGCCGCCAACATGCGCCAGCCTCTGCTGTTACTACGTCTTGCATTGATGGCAATCCTTATGTCGAACACCGCGATAAGATAGTAATCGTCGTAGCCGCGTTGCTTTGTCGGCGGGTCCGCAATTGCTATCTTCTTCAATCTCATGTAGGCATCATCATACGTATTCAAGCCCAGTCAGTCCGGAAGGCCGATCCCAATGGTGGAGAAGGGGTCTACCGGAACGGCCGCACTGCTGTGGATGTTGTGCAAAATGATAGTGGTATCCGGCCGGAGGTATGCAAGCCAATCTTCGTTGGCACCGACCCAGACCTATATATAAGACGGTGGGCAGCGGAGAAATTACAGGATGGAAATGTAATAACTAAGCACTACATGATCAAACTCCATTACTGACCTGCTCATCGGACAAAATCCGACTACCTCTCAATGTTGGCAACTCTATCGGAGTCAATGTGCAACCATGGCTAGGGAGCGGTGGACTATTCGAAGGATTGTCCCATAGAAGAACCTTCTCCTCAAGGATGCATGGAAGACCAACAAGCATGTCCTTTTCCCAAACCTGTTTAAGCAGTGTCTTGAAAAAGTTGGTGCAGGAAGCACCGAGTCTTATGGCGGTGAGGACGTCGGAGCGGCGTGCGATTTCTCCTAGAGGATCGTCGTCCAAGGTCTCCCAGCCCCGGCGAGGAGGAGAACCGCCTGGCGAATCCATGGGAGCAGCGATGAACTGCCTTCTCTTCGGGGGGAGGGGAACTGGCGAGGAGGAGATAAGAGCGTAGTAACCGCAGGGCCTCGTCCCTTCCAACTGTAGATCGTTCCTCAACGAAGGGGTGAGGCTATTATTTACTACTAGTACTAGCATTATGGAATGTTATGGCATTGCATTATACTGTAAATAATAGCACTAGTAAGAAATTTTTGGCACTAGGTAGTAGTTTTTGGCATGGATTAAGAAATTTTGGGTATGTTTTTGCCATTTTTTGTAAACGCCAACTAGTGTCAAAAATGTCTTACATTATGTGACGGAGGAGTACGTACTCGTACTGTAGCAGTACCAGTACTACTTTTCTCAACTACGAGTATTAGTGTGATGTACTGTACTTCTAGCCTAGTCTAGTCTAGTATAGTGCACCAGTTTTGAACTCTTGAATCTCAGGGCCAAGGAGCTACAGTTGGAAGTGGAGGGTACTACTGTTCTGTAGAACCATCGCTGTACTATCAATGCAGGGGAAGTACACCTGGGTAGTGGCCTAGTGGGTACTCTCGGTGCTATATTCAGCCGCTCCTCTCACATAGGAGTAGCTGGCCTACTCAGCCGCTCCTCTCACGCACACACTAGCAGCCTGTTTATCAGCGACGGTTACTGCGGTCTGCGGGGGCAGAACATTTGAGTTATTTGATACAGCAAGACTAGGCTTTTCGCTTCCATTTGTGGAGGTGTAATGGATCTCGTCGAACTTTGTTAGTAGTTCCTTCTTTATGAATGAGATGAAGCAAAGATTTTGCCTCCGTTTCAAAAAAAACACGTCAAGAGGAATTTCTTTTATAGTAGAGCCGATAATGGAGTGAAGTCCATGCGTGCAACGCCACAAGCTACATAGTACTAGTAGTACAACACTTTACATAGAGTATAGAGCCATATTGCACAGTTCCTAATGCCCCGCCAGGCTTTTCCGGCTCCTCGGGCTTAATTGGGAGGCGCTAGTTTAAATATGCTACTACTAGCTGATGAGGAAGCTGCAAGCGAGGTGCTGCTAGGGCAAGCACGCGAGCCACGGGATGCTGGGAAGGAAAACCCGTTCACATGGCTAGGTTGTCCAGTGCACCCAGATTGTGGGGCCGCACGTCCGTTTGACTTCAAAACTCAAACTACCCGTGTAAAATATTGGCTCGCAGCGAAGTGTAGTACTAGTACTATTTTTTTTAAAAGGCCGCCATGCGTTCGACCGGGATCGAACCCACAAAATGAGGTATACACTCCCGCGACCACTAGTAGTACTCGTTGGAGTACAACGCAACCTAGAATCGCCTTTTGTCGCTAGTAGTACGTACATTGTTCCTTGCAAGAAACCCCTAATAATGCAAGAAACCACTAAAATGCCAAGAAACTACTACCACTTGCATACGTGGCAGACTTAAGATAAGACTACCTTATCAACCATTGTACATGCTCTTACCAACCAAAATCCTCGAGTGACCTCCTACCCCCAGCCCGTCCACCTAGTCATCCTCGGCCATGGGACGCAGCTACCGCCGCCGGCAGAAGGCGAGGTCAAAACCGCCGGCGGTGCGGATCCCATGTTGCGGAAGCCCGGATGCCAGCTCCATCCGGTGCTCGCGGCCGCTAGCTAGCCAAGATAGCTCCGTCCAGCTGCTTGTCTACAAGGTTTGCTAGCTAGATTGGCACAGCAGCGCGACGGCTTGCTCGCGCGCGCAGCGCTCAGGCCAGCCATCTGGCTCGAGCGAAGGCTAGCGCGATGGCTTGCTCGCTCGTGAGTCATGCTCGGGCTAGCCTGCCAACCCGTGCGGAGGCCAGCGCGGCGTCCGGCCCGTCCGGTGGAGCGGCGACAAACTTGCTCATCACCGGCGCCACCGACGAACATGCATCAGTACTGTTTGAAGTAATGTTCAGGAAAAATAATGATTTGAGGGGGAATAATAGGATAGAAGGTCAGATGTGGGTCCCTCGTGTCAACGATCAAACAAAATGTGTTGGTTTAAGCTGCCTCGTCAGCACGGACATGTGGGCCAACCAAGTCATAAATGGGTTTAAACAAACCTAATCGGTAGGAGTACTAGGTAGTACTAGAAGTTTTTGGCGTGGATTAAGAAATTTTGGGTATGTTTTTGCTATTTTTTGTACAATAGATTCTTCCTAGGGCTGGTTGAAAGTGGTAGTTTTTTGTTAAATACTTTACATATTGTAAGTAGGAATGAAAGTTAAGCTTTGGAAGCCAATAAGCAAGGCTAGTTACATAGTGCATATGTGTACATGATTGAAAGTAAATATCAACCATGAGTGACTAATATCTTGATGGAAAACTCAAAACTATGGAATACTAGAAAAAAATACGTGCTTGGAAATACTAGCAATGTTCATGTCCGTTGCAAGGAATTATAATTAGAATAATACTTATTCACAAACTTGGTACAAAACATCCTAATTTTGATATACATATGTATATTATGTTTTAATTATAATATATTCCTTGAGTTGTTTTGGTGAGGTCAGGGAGGGATGTGGTTGGTTTTAAGATACTAATTATGGGTTTTTCTGCAAATTGGTAGACAAGTGGGATGTTGGTGAGAAAAGGCAACAACTTACCTTACAAACATTATATGTAGATCTAATGGTCAGAAACGACGGATGGCAGACACACCAGCATCACCAACTTAGTCTTGTGTAGGAGTACTAGCAAGATCCGTGCATTAACGGAACATCAAGATGCATTTTTTTATAAAAACACTTGTTGTGATTGACCCTTGCGGGAGTAATCCAATGTGTAAAAACTAATGATATCTCGAGATATATGAGATAAGGTGAAGAGGAGTTGGGTGTGGTGGTGGTTGGTGGTCGGACTGAGCGGAGGCATGGGGATTGACGACGCCGGCAGCGGCCACTAGCCCAGTTTGTTCCAGAGGCTTCCTTTCTTAATTGCTCAACAATGAGGTCTGTTGGAGATAAGGATGAACGAGGGAAGGCCTTGTCTGCAGATGTGGAGAGGGGTGCTGGTATCTTTTAGTTTAATTTCCATCCGTCAGATATAGATCAGACGGTCTATATTGCAAGATGGCACACGTACCATCATCACCAACTCGGTTTTTTTTTATAAAAGAAGAAATATAAGTATGGAGATACAAACGTATTATCGATACTTGCTTCCGTAAACTAGCATCTACATTCTATTCAACGCCTCGGCATGTGGGGCCTTAGCACAATGACTTCTCGACTGTGTAAAACAAAGATTTTCCCGTCGCCGACAAGGAGGGGGTGACGGCGGCGTGCTTTTTGGCTTGCTCTAGTCCTACTAGGTGGTCTAAGCACGTGTAGATTTATTCCTTTTCACGTCTCGTGTTCGCCGTATTGCCACGACTGTTGATGAGTACACAGTAAGTTATTCACGGGGAAACCCTTGTTGAGCGTGTTTGCGAGAGAGAGAGAGAGAGAGAGACAGTGTGCGTGTGCGATATGTTAGAGACTGAGGCAATGATAACAGATTCTTTGTGTCTATGTGTGTGGAGGATAGAGAGAGACATGTACATGGGGCTTTGTGTTGTGTAACATGGAGACACATATATATAATTAGAGAGTGAGTGTGTGAGATACACATGCGGACATGGGGAGAGATGAGGATCCAGATAAATGGGTGTTTGTGCGTGTCTGTGTGTGTTTGTGCACGGGTTTGTGTGTGACAGGGAGAGAGTGTATGTGGAGTAGAGAGACCACTGATGATGTAAACCTAGTATAAGGGAACGGGGAATGGTGTGACATGTGTAGTAGCGAGATAGCACGAGTGCGGGCGGGGGGGAGCAGACTATTTGGAAGAGACATCGAGTGTGTGTGTGGGAGAGGGGTGTGAGAGCGAGAGAAAGAGAGAGCTAGCAACGAGAGAGAGAGAGAGGAAGAGAGGGGGCGAGAGGGGTCGTTTGTGTCCATAAATGGCGTATAGATAGGGAGACAATGTTGATGTTGTCCGAAATTGGCCTATGAACGGAGACGCAGGGGAAGCGAGTCATCGTGTGTGTGATAGGGACTTCATGAGAGATCTAGAATAGATGGTGTAGAGAACAATGTGCGAAATCGAGAACGATTATACATTAGGGAGCTATGCAAAGAGTCACGATATATATGTATACAGGGAAGGAGCTGGGGCGGGTCCGCATGTGGGAGATATAGAAAGAGGAGAGTGGTGCACAAGGAGACAAAGTGTGCTTGTTTGCAGTGGGGGTGGTGTGTGAGGTGAGTGCGCGAGAACCACATAACTAGGGAGATAGACGTTTGGGGGCGACGTTTTGTGTGTATGGGAAATATACACTCTACATAGTGTGTGTGCTTGGGTAAGAGAGATAGCGGGAGACCTAGAGAGTGAGGGAAGAGATGTGTGCATGCCCGGGAGACAAAGTGATAGAGACCTATGTTGGGGTCCGGACTTTACAAGAGAGAGGGGTGTTAATGTGCTCGTGTATTGGTGTCTGGGGGAGAGAACGACTTCTCTATGTGTGTGTGTGTGTGTGTGTGGTGGGGGGTGACTTCAGATAAAGAGTGAGGTGTCTATATTTGAGGGACTTTAGCGTAATTGAGATATTGTGCATTCATGGTTGATCAATTTGTTTCACAGTTTGTACTATGAGATAACGATACTTTTGAACATGAGCATCATATCAGATTCATATTTCAACACGTAAGCTTTGGGTTGAGGTCTTGAGGAGCAGTGCTAGCACCACACGAAGCACCTACGATGATGATAGTGAATATAAAGGGGGGAATCCATAAGCTTTACGAGTATAGTGCCCGTGCCATTGCGGATCTGAAGGTGCAAACTGGACAAAGCTACTTCGCAACCAATGTTTGCTTTCAACTAGCCACTACGATTTGGTACGGACAAGAAAAGTACAGTAAACAAATTACGATCTATTTTCCGGGTGAGATCAATAACTTAAGAACATATGGAAGAGTACCACCTCTCTTGCGACGCCATGTAGGCCTATGCTGATACGTTGAGGGTGCCGCGGCTGCGATGGCTATCGGCGACGGGGAAGAAGACTTTAGACGGCAGACGGCCGGGTTGGGGGATATATCCTGTTGCCGTGGATGAAGCGGTCGTAGGAGCGGCAACGGCAAGGTGGACGACGGCGCCGATGAAGCGAGAGGAGGTGATGAAAGGATCCTGGTCCAACGCCGTGGATGAGAGACGTCCATCTCTTGCAGTGGGCGACGGGGTAGGGGTAGCGGCTCCGGCAAGGTGGAGGATGGGGTGGCGGACGGAGGAGGCTGGCCGCAGTGCGGAGGTTGTCGTGCCGCCGATGGTGTATGAATGGGGAAATGGAGGGGAGGAGGGGATCTCAAAGTTTGGGACGCGCTTCTCTGAAATGGGGTAAAGTTACGAATTTATCCCCCGTTTAAAATTTCGGACATCGCGTCGGTTGGGGATAGGACGGTAATCTCGCATCTCCCAAATATTTGCCGGTAACTATTTCGGGCGAGGAGAGGGTGTTTTTCCGCCCACGGTTGGCGCCCACGGTATATGAACGGGGCTGACAGGTAGGGCGGTTGTGTCACGTCTGATGGAAGTTACACATCTGCCCCTATTTAAAATATTAGCCTACATCGATTTCGGACGAGGAGAGTTTGTTTTGCCGCCCATCGTGTATGAATGGGGAAATGGAGGAAGAGACACATGTCTTTCGGACGAGCTTGAATCAAATGTGTTTTTCCGCCCACATTTGGCGCCCACTGTGTCTGAATGGGCTCAGAGGCCGTCGTGTCACGTCTGATTGAAGTTACTAGTGTACCCCTATCGACAGTAGTGTAAATCCGGTCGATAACGATGTACTCAGTGTCAGGGGTGGACAGTAATTTCCATCTCGCAAACACTTGCTTCGGGCAGCCCACAAATTATAGTGGGTGTTTAGCCGCTTTGTTCAAAACTTGGGAGAATTAGCATTCACATTTGCCCTGGGACCTAGCAAACTAAATTCAAATCCAATTTGTATTCGATTACGAATATCCACAAATAATTATACATTTTGTTATTTATTTCTTCAACACCACAACAAAGATTTATTCCACCTTTATATATGATTATGATTTAGAAATGCCGTGATCTTCGAATTCAGTAGGTTGGATACAATCTGATTCAAACAATTATTCCATCAAATACAATATGCTCACACGAAAAACAGTTCACCTTATGTCAATCATACAAGTATTGAGGATTACCTCGCCTAAAAAATTTGGATCATTACAACACATGGACAACATGGAATTCCGGACAACATAGGGGGTCTTGCAACATAATCCATTCAGAGACATGCCACAACATGCAAGTACAATAATCTAATGACAATTTCAACTGGTATCTAAAGAAGAACAGGGATTACCTTGGGCTTCAGATAGCAGAAACAGCAGGACCTCCTCCGTCTTCAAATGCAACATTCTTACTTCCTCCAATTCTTGGGTTACTTGCATAATGCGTGCTGCTAATTCCGTAATTTCCAGCCTCAAGATAAAGATTAACTCATTCATGGCAGCCACACCATCTCTTTCTGCCTCTAGTAGAGCCTCAAGCACTATAATATCTGTGCTCAGACTGCTCTGCGACGGTGTTGCCTCTGAACTGCTACCATCTGGTAACATGGATGGCACACTGCTTCCACAAATAGATTCTGGGGTTGTACATTGTGTCCTAGTGTGAACGGCATCCTGAAAGGTTTCCGCTGGACATAAGTAAGAGATAGTTATCGTATGATACATCCAGTAAGCTTACATGGTAAACGACGGACGAATTATTGCCGAGCATGGCCAACTATATTTGAATGGTTCGAAGCAGCATCAGCCGAAAAGAAATTAAAATGGTAAGATGAAACTAGGGATGTAAGTGGCAAATAAACGACATCCGCCAGTCCCATCTAGTTAGTTTTTGCTACCTCCCTAGTTCATTTCCCTCAAAAAACAAAAACTCTTCTGAACTATCATACCACTAGTGGACTTTAGTCGGGATTAAATGGGACCCAGTTGACATCCCTAGTTGAAAGGGAGTGTACAACCGCTATATTTAAGTTGCCAAGGCATCTAAGCAGTTGAAATAATCTGAGAAAGCACTTAACAGTGTGGCCTCATATAAACTACGAAGACAGTCTTGTGATGTAGTTGAGAGGAAAAGTTAAGGACTCAAATGAAATAGGCATGCATTTCTTTACGATAGTATAGCAGGCACTGCTGACATATTGGCCAACTCAGGTATAGCGTAACAACAAAAAAGCATTCGAATCAAGCAATACAGCAAAGCAGACAACTGAACTATTTGTAATTCGGTAGGATTACACGTTGAGGGCACAAGCCAAGAAAGCAGTCCACTCACATTACATTTCACATGTACTAAAACACATTTGCTTACCATATGTTGCTGTGAAGCCTAGCTGCTGTTGCAATGTTCTTTGAAAATATCGTTAGCATCCCGTGGTTGCAAATCTAGTTGTTGTAGTTTATTTTACATCATCTATTTAGGTAAAATAATTTTAATCACGTGCACTGGTCCGAATTGATCATCAATGGTTCATCTAAACTAATGAAAGAAGGGTGTGTGCATACACGACAATATATCTGCTTCCCTCTATTTTTATGCTTGTTCGAGGTGTCGGCCCCAAAAGAACAAATATTTTGCTTGATGGGGTTGGCAGCTCCATAATTAATAGAAGCATCAAATTAGTCATGCAACTTGGGAAGATCAAGAACACACAAACAAGTAATGAACAGAGGCTCGGAGCAGTGATGTAATAGCTAGCATCAGAAAATGTAGGGTAAAACGAACAAAAAGCAGCGGAACCACATGCTAGTTTGCTGATGTGTAATTAAGCATAGAGAACATTAACCAGTCTGATGGAACCAACAGGTGGCATCAAAACAAAACTTAAGCATATTAACTATACTAGTATGTATGCACGTGCAATGCACGTCTTAAAAGAATGGAGTGATTTTGGAGTGTGACTCGAAAAAAGTATAATGGAGTGATTTTGATAAATGGAATTCCACCCACAATTGTTTTTAATATTCACACAAAAAACTGTACATTCACATCTAAAATACTGGAGGTTCATTAAAAAACTGTATGTTACTCTATTATTTTTTCTTCCCATTCTCCTCCCAAACCTTCTTATCTGGGCTCAAGTCGTCATGCGCTCAAGCAGTAATATAGCCCATGAGGCATCGCATATGGGCCTTTTTTTCCTGGAAGGGCCACGTGAATATTCTAGAACACAGCAGAGGCAACAACAGTCTATTGTTCATGGCGAATCCGGCTGATCTTAGCCCTTGGATTTTGGAGACCAACGGTTATGATTGATGCTCTGGATCCATCTCAAAACTGGTACACTATATAGTAGTACAGAGTAGTACAGATATATAGATATAGATGTGCACTGGTATGTAATTTAGCACATGTAATATGTTCACTGCTAGAAGTATGGCCCTACAGGTGCAAGCAGAATAACGCGTCTCATGAAAAACTGAATGATGCCCTGAAGAAATTCAAAGGTGCGGTGCTTATGCTAGGAAAGTGAACGTAGGCGCCGGCCGTTGGATGATAGTACCTGATTCTCGGCGGCTTATGGGTATCGTTGTCATACTTGATAGCTAAGGATCGTCGATGGTGCTCGTGTTGCGGTTGAGTTTGGGCCGGATGTCGCCATCGCTAAAGCGGCTCCGATGCTACGGTTGCGGCGCCTATCAACATACAAGAAAGCTCATCTGTGGTAAGTGAACAATTGCACGATAAAGAGAAAAACCGAAGGAGTACAAATTGAAATAACCTGATGATGCTGCAGCGTCGGTAAAGCAGGGCTGGTGGAGTTGAATATGGCGTCCGTGGAGTGGGTCCGGTGCAGTGGACGAAGGCTTCGGCGGGTGCGTTGTACAGTGCTTTCGGTGAGGCGGATCTGTTGCCGAGGACGAGGGCTTGTATGAAGGGCCAGCGAAGGGGCGGACGAGGGAGTCAGTGAAGGGCCTACGCTGTGGTGGACGAGGGCGCCGGTTAAGCAGATCCGGTGCGGTGGACCATGATGGCGGTCAAGGAGATCTAGAGCGGTGGACAAGCCAGTCGCTGAAGCAGCTCTGGTGAAGTGGTGAGTTGGCAGTTGGGGGTTCCAAGGTGCGGAAGGTAGATCCGGCGAGGTGTGAGGTCCACCGCTGCGGTGCAGGACTAGATTCGGTGGCTTGCCGTGGTTGGGGGGGTCGGGGAGGGGAAGGGGAGGGGATCTAGGGAAGAATGTTGGGGGCAAAGAGGGGAAAACAATGGGGTTACCAAAGCAGCTCTTTTCCGTTCATGTGGCAGGGGTAAAACAGGAATATCGCAGGGCTAAACTTTTGGGCACGTGATATTTCGATGTGAGCGGGAAGTTTGAAAGCTTTCGGCGCCTAAAATTATAAGTATTCTGCTCTCGTACGGCCGACTATGATATCATGGCCGACAATTTGTTTGTTTTGCACGTAAAAAAAGTGCAAGACGTATCATTGGTCACGGATGCTGCCTTTAGCTAGCTCCATGCAAATCCTTGTCCTCGTGGCGGAGTTACAACTCAATATGCCACATGGGCGCAAACTGGTGGTGTTTCAATGGATCGTGAGGGAGAGGAACAACTCTGCACAATACCTAATGCTCACGGGCATTAACTGCACAAACTGGGCAATGGTGACATGGAGGTGAGGGTGCAGCTGCTGGCACCTGTCATGTGGAAAGCCGTTGAGTAGGCGATGGAACTCAACCAATTTTCCATGTGTTTCACCTCCCATACTGTAATCAGGTCGCAAGCATTCGCTAATTTCATCCTCATGTGGACTCAACTGCCCGAGCCACATGAGGAGATACAACATGAATGTTTGATGGGTCGGTCACCCTATACAGAGCGGGGGCTGGAATCACCCTATACATAGACGAGATACGGTACACAATCTAGTTCCTCTTCAATGTCACAAACAACGAGGTAGAATATGAAGGGTTGTTGGTAGGGTTACGAGTAACAGTCTTGCTAAATCTCATTCGGTTATGTCTCAGTCGATGCTATAGTCATGAGATCTTACATCAAGATCCGTGCAATTTTTCTTTTTAGTTTTTTTTTACAAGTTATGCCACTTGATTGAGATTTGGTTAAATATCAGGCAACTGAGACCTAGCCACACCCTAGGAGTAACTTTTGCACCTGAGGTTTGTCCGCTTGCTGGTGAAAGGAGATTCCCAACTTGTGGTAAGACAAGCATGCAAGGAGTATCAAACCTCGTGTTCAACCATGTGAGTGTAACTTCTGGAGGTTTCAAAGATGGAAAGGGCGCACGTCGGCTTTGATTACCAACACACACGGTGGCTGGAAAATCAATGGGCTGACGAGATCACCCAACTGGCTTCCTTGCGGTCTCTAGGAAATTTTGAGATCTTCGTTGAGAAGCTCCTCAAGCTAGCAACATCGCAAGCAAGCGATGTAGATGAAGAGGTTGGTGTATGAGAGACCTATTCGTCACCGGGATTGACGGCCAAGCGGGCTAGACATATCAGGGGTATTTACTCGCACCTCCTTGATGGCGGTGGGATTACCCACTTATAATATGCTGATGACACGATTTTGATGGTTGAGGGGTCCGACGAGGACATCGAACACCTCAAGTTCCTTTTACTATGCTTCCAGGAGATGTCCGGCCTTACGATTAACTTGACCAAGAGCGAGGTGATGTTGTTGGGATACTCTGACAAGGAGAAGCGCCGGATCACAAACCGGCTTAACTGCCGACTAGGATCATTTCCGACGTCTTACTTGGACATGCCCATTAGTGACACCCGCATACTGGAAAAGGACCTTTGGCCATCTATGTGCAAGGTCCAGTATCGGGTCAAGCCTTGGCAAGGGAGGTGGCTCTCCAAGGCGGCACGGGTTTGTTGGGAATCGTTCAGGGAAAACAAAAAAAATTCTACGCACATGCAATGATCTATCTATGGATATGCATAGCAACAAGGGGGGGGGAGCGTGTCTATGTACCCTCGTAGACCGTAAGCGGAAGCGTTTCACAACACGGTTGATGTAGTCGAACTTCTTCGTGCTTCAACCGATCAAGTACCAAACGCACGACAGCTTTGTGTTCTGCACACGTTTAGCTCGGTGACGTCCCTCGCCTTCTTGATCCAGCAAGACGTCGAGGTAGTAGACGAGTTCCGTCAGCACGACGGCGTGGTGATGGTGATCGTGAAGTGATCTCCGCAGGGCTTTGCCTAAGCACTACGAAAATATGACCGGGGGTGTAAACGGTGGAAGGGGCACCACACACGGCTAACAATTGATCTGTTGTGTGCTAGGCGCCCCCTCCTCATATATATAGGTGGGAGGGAGGGAGGATCAGCCATAGGAGGCGCCCAAGTAGGAGGAATCCTACTTGGAGTCCCTCCCAAGCCGCGCCCCCTGCCATATATAACCGAGGGGGGAGGAAAGAGGGGGGAGAGAGAGGGAAGGAAGTAGGAATCCTAATCCACACTTTCCTTGCCCTCCCCTATTTTATTCTCCTCCTCATAGGGCTGGCCTCTATAGGGCCGCACCAGCCCCTTGTGGGCTGGTGTGTTCCTCACTTGGTCCATAAGGCCCATATCTTTGCCGGGGTTGCCCGAAATTCCTTTCCGGAGTCCCGATAAGTACCCGGTACCCTCCGAAACACTTCCAGTGTCCGAATACCATCGTCCTATATATAAATCTTTACCTCTCGACCATTTTGAGACTCCTCGTCATGTCCATGATCTCATCCGGGACTCTGAACAACATTCGGTCACCAAATCATATAACTCATATAACACTATATCGTCAATGAACGTTAAGCGTGCGGACCCTATAGGTTCGAGAACTGTGTAGACATGACCAAAACACCTCTCCGATCAATAACCAATAGCGGAACCTGCATGCCCATATTGGATTTTACATATTCTATGAAGATCTTTATCGGTCGAACCATTATGACAACATACATAATTCCCTTTGTCCATCTATATGTTACTTGCCCGAGATTCGACCGTCTGTATCTTCATACCTAGTTCAATCTTGTTACCGGCAAGTCTCTTTACTGGTTTCGTAATACATCACCTCGTGACTAACTCCTTAGTCGTTTTCTTGCAAGCTTATGATGTGTAGTACCGAGAGGGCCCAGAGATACCTCTCTGATACCCCGAGTGACAAATCTTAATCTCGATCTATGCCAACTCAACAAACACCTTCAGAGATACCTGTAGAGCATCTTTATAATCACCCAGTTACATTGTGACGTTTGATAGCACACAAGGCATTCCTTCGGTATCTAGGAGTTGCATAATATCGGTGGGAAACGACACCTATGGGATCATTGGAATCCCTTCTACGGTTGTGGAGCGCGGGGATCGTGAGAAGAGCGGGACTAGTAGACAACACAAAGGGATTTACCCAGGTTCGGGCCGCAAAGATGCGTAAAACCCTACAATCCTGCTTTGGTGGATGTATTTAGTGTTCTTGAGCTCTTGAACTAGCTCTAGGTGCTGAGAGGTTCGAAAGAGCCGAATCCTTCTCCCGTGTGCCATGGGCCTCCTTTTATAGACGAAAGGGGCTGCCACAGTGGCACATAGGAGGTGGAAAGTGCTATAGCGTTGCGAGCTTATCGCTCGTATTACAGGACAAGGTGCATTTAATGCAAGGCTTAGGTGTCCCTTTGCTTTATCGGGGACGGGGGCGAGGCCCGTCCTGTCCGTCGCCGCTCCTCTTCGCTTCGGCACGTGCCCTGGACAGCGATGCATGTGGTGCCATGTAGGCAGGCAGGCAGCTGACGTGGTGCGGTGGTGGAGCCTCCTCGAAGAGCTGCATGTTGCCACACAGGTGCCTGCCCAGCTGGCTGGGTTGGCAGCTGCATGCGAATGGCGGCAAAGACTTTGCTGGCTCGGGCCTGGCAGTGGCCCTGTCGGTGCGCTTGGCGAGGGCCTTGTTGGGTGGCCCAGCAAGGGTCTTGCCGGGTGGACCGGCAAGGGTCTTGCCGTGGCGCGCTGAACTCCCCGGCAAGGATCTTGCCGGGGGTCTCGTGGGTTTCTTCATTGAGGATGGTTGCCTTCCTATCCTCATTTCATCTTGTCTATTCTTTGTCTTCACAAAGATCTGCATGCCACCACAAAGGTGCCTCCCGAGCCTTGTCCCAATGCGTTTGTAGAGCGTTGGTGGGCTCAAGGGTGGCTCACTCCGGCTGGCGTGGGCGAGCTGCCCCGGCAAGGGTCCTTGCCGGGGAAACCCGCTACGCCTATCTCATCTTTGTGGCCTTGGTCCTTGTTGTTGCTTCGTTTTCCTTGTGGCTTCGGCTTCTCTCCGGTTTCCCTTTCCTGCCATGTCTATGCGTGGCCATGGCGGGAGGCTCTGACTGCCCGTGCACATGTAAAGGGGTCAAAAGCAGAGCCCCCACTTTTGTACACCGACATGAGCCCCCTGGCCTGGGCCACACATAAGTGTTGGGTTTCGTAGTAATTTCAAAATTTTTCCTACGCGCACACAGGATCATGTGATGCATAGCAACGAGAGGAGAGTGTTGTCTACGTACCCAACGCAGACCGACTGCGGAAGCAATGACACGACGTAGAGGAAGTAGTCGTACGTCTTCACGATCCAACCGATCAAGCACCGAAACTACGACACCTCCGAGTTCGAGCACACGTTCAGCTCGATGACGATCCCCGGACTCCGATCCAGCAAAGTGTCGGGGAAGAGTTTCGTCAGCACGACGGCGTGGTGACGATCTTGATGAACTACAGCAGCAGGGCTTCGCCTAAACTCCGCTACAGTATTATCGAGGAATATGGTGGCAGGGGGCACCGCACACGGCTAAGGAATCGATCACGTGGATCAACTTGTGTCAACTTGTGTGTTTAGAGGTGCCCCTGCCTCCGTATATAAAGGAGCCAAGGGGGGGAGGAGGCGCCGGCCAGGAGGAGGTGGCGCAGGAGGAGTCCTACTCCTACCGGGAGTAGGACTCCCCTCCAATCCTATTCCAACTAGGATTCCCAAGGGGGAAAGAGGGAGAGGGGTGGCCGGCCACCTCTCCTAGTCCTAATAGGACTAGGGGAAGGGGGGAGGCGCGCAGCCCCCTTGGGCTGCTCCTTTCTCCTTTCCACTAAGGCCCATGATGGCCCATATGGCTCCCGGGGGGTTCCGGTAACCTCCCGGTAACCCGGTAAAATCCCGATTTCACCCGGAACACTTCCGATGTCCAAACATAGACTTCCAATATATCAATCTTTATGTCTCGACCATTTCGAGACTCCTCGTCATGTCCGTGATCACATCCGGGACTCCGAACAACCTTCGGTACATCAAAATGCATAAACTCATAATATAACTGTCATCGTAACCTTAAGCGTGCGGACCCTACGGGTTCGAGAACAATGTAGACATGACCGAGACACGTCTCCGGTCAATAACCAATAGCGGGACCTGGATGCCCATATTGGCTCCTACATATTCTACGAAGATCTTTATCGGTCAGACCGCATAACAACATACGTTGTTCCCTTTGTCATCGGTATGTTACTTGCCCGAGATTCGATCGTCGGTATCCAATACCTAGTTCAATCTCGTTACTGGCAAGTCTCTTTACCGTTCCGTAATACATCATCTCACAACTAACATATTAGTTGTAATGCTTGCAAGGCTTATGTGATGTGTATTACCGAGAGGGCCCAGAGATACCTCTCCGACAATCGGAGTGACAAATCCTAATCTCGAAATACGCCAACCCAACATCGACCATTGGAGACACCTGTAGTACTCCTTTATAATCACCCAGTTACGTTGTGACGTTTGGTAGTACCCAAAGTGTTCCTCCGGTAAACGGGAGTTGCATAATCTCATAGTCATAGGAACATGTATAAGTCATGAAGAAAGCAATAGCAACATACTAAACGATCGGGTGCTAAGCTAATGGAATGGGTCATGTCAATCAGATCATTCTACTAATGATGTGACCTCGTTAATCAAATAACAACTCATTGTTCATGGTTAGGAAACTTAACCATCTTTGATTAACGAGCTAGTCAAGTAGAGGCATACTAGTGACACTCTGTTTGTCTATGTATTCACACATGTATTATGTTTCCGGTAAATACAATTCTAGCATGAATAATAAACATTTATCATGATTATAAGGAAATATAAGGAAATAAATAATAACTTTATTATTGCCTCTAGGGCATATTTCCTTCAGTCTCCCACTTGCACTAGAGTCAATAATCTAGATTACACTGTAATGAATCTTACACCCATGGAGCTTTGGTGCTGATCATGTTTTGCTCGTGGAAGAGGCTTAGTCAACGGGTCTGCAACATTCAGATCCGTATGTATCTTGCAAATCTCTATGTCTCCCACCTGGACTAGATCCCGGATGGAGTTGAAGCGTCTCTTGATGTGTTTGGTCCTTTTGTGAAATCTGGATTCCTTTGCCAAGGCAATTGCACCAGTATTGTCACAAAAGATTTTCATTGGACCCGATGCACTAGGTATGACACCTAGATCGGATATGAACTCCTTCATCCAGACTCCTTCATTTGCTGCTTCCGAAGCAGCTATGTATTCCGCTTCACATGTAGATCCCGCTACAACGCTTTGTTTGGAACTGCACCAACTGACAGCTCCACCGTTTAATGTAAACACGTATCCGGTTTGCGATTTAGAATCGTCCGGATCAGTGTCAAAGCTTGCATCAACGTAACCTTTTACGATGAGCTCTTTGTCACTTCCATATACGAGAAACATATCCTTAGTCCTTTTCAGGTATTTCAGGATGTTCTTGACCGCTGTCCAGTGATCCATTCCTGGATTACTTTGGTACCTCCCTGCTAAACTTATAGCAAGGCACACATCAGGTCTGGTACACAGCATTGCATACATGATAGAGCCTATGGCTGATACATAGGGAACATCTTTCATATTCTCTCTATCTTCTGCAGTGGTCGGGCATTGAGTCTTACTCAATTTCACACCTTGTAACACAGGCAAGAACCCTTTCTTTGCTTGATCCATTTTGAATTTCTTCAAAATTTTGTCAAGGTATGTGCTTTGTGAAAGTCCAATTAAGCGTCTTGATCTATCTCTATAGATCTTAATGCCTAATATGTAAGCAGCTTCACCGAGGTCTTTCATTGAAAAACTTTTATTCAAGTATCCCTTTATGCTATCCAGAAATTCTATATCATTTCCAATCAGTAATATGTCATCCACATATAATATCAGAAATGCTACAGAGCTCCCACTCACTTTCTTGTAAATACAGGATTCTCCGAAAGTCTGTATAAAACCAAATGCTTTGATCACACTATCAAAACGTTTATTCCAACTCCGAGAGGCTTGCACCAGTCCATAAATGGATCACTGGAGCTTGCACACTTTGTTAGCTCCCTTTGGATCGACAAAACCTTCTGGTTGCATCATATACAACTCTTCTTCCACAAATCCATTTAGGAATGCAGTTTTGACATCCATTTGCCAAATTTCATAATCATAAAATGCGGCAATTGCTAACATGATTCGGACGGACTTAAGCATCGCTACGGGTGAGAAGGTCTCATCGTAGTCAATTCCTTGAATTTGCCGAAAACCTTTTGCGACAAGTCGAGCTTTGTAGACAGTAACATTACCATCAGCGTCAGTCTTCTTCTTAAAAATCCATTTATTCTCAATTGCTTGCCGATCATCGGGCAAGTCAACCAAAGTCCATACTTTGTTCTCATACATGGATCCCATCTCAGATTTCATGGCTTCAAGCCACTTTACGGAATCTGGGCTCACCATCGCTTCTTCATAGTTCGTAGGTTCATCATGATCTAGTAGCATGACCTCCAGAACAGGATTACCGTACCACTCTGGTGCGGATCTTACTCTGGTTGATCTACGCGGTTCAGTAGTATCTTGATCTGAAGTTTCATGATCATTATCATTGGCTTCCTCACTAACTGGTGTAGGTGTCACTGAAACAGTTTTCTGTGAAGAACTACTTTCCAGTAAGGGAGCAGGTACAGTTACCTCGTCAAGTTCTACTTTCCTCCCACTCACTTCTTTCGAGAGAAACTCCTTCTCTAGAAATGATCCATTCTGAGCAACGAATGTTTTGCCTTCGGATCTGTGATAGAAGGTGTACCCAACAGTTTCCTTTGGGTATCCTATGAAGACACATTTCTCCGATTTGGGTTCGAGCTTATCAGGTTGAAGCTTTTTCACATAAGCATCGCAGCCCCAAACTTTAAGAAACGACAACTCTGGTTTCTTGCCAAACCACAGTTCATAAGGCGTTGTCTCAACGGATTTTGATTGTGCCCTATTTAACGTGAATGCGGCCGTCTCTAAAGCATATCCCCAAAATGATAGCGGTAAATCAGTAAGAGACATCATAGATCGCACCATATCTAGTAAAGTACGATTACAACGTTCGGACACACCATTACGCTGTGGTGTTCCGGGTGGCGTGAGTTGCGAAACTATTCCACAGTTTTTCAAATGTACGCCAAACTCGTAACTCAAATATTCTCCTCCACGATCAGATCGTAGAAACTTTATTTTTCTTGTTACGATGATTTTCAACTTCACTCTGAAATTCTTTGAACTTTTCAAATGTTTCAGACTTATGTTTCATTAAGTAAATATACCCATATCTGCTTAAATCATTTGTGAAGGTGAGAAAATAACGATATCCGCCACGAGCCTCAATATTCATCGGGCCACATACATCGGTATGTATGATTTCCAACAAATCTGTTGCTCTCTCCATAGTACCGGAGAACGGTGTTTTAGTCATCTTGCCCAAGAGGCACGGTTCGCAAGTACCAAGTGATTCATAATCAAGTGGTTCCAAAAGTCCATCGGTATGGAGTTTCTTCATGCGCTTTACACCGATATGACCTAAACGACAGTGCCACAAATAAGTTGCACTTTCATTATCAACTCTGCATCTTTTGGCTTCAACATTATGAATATGTGTATTACTACTATCGAGATTTAATAAAAATAGACCACTCTTCAAGGGTGCATGACCATAAAAGATATTACTCATATAAATAGAACAACCATTATTCTCTGATTTAAATGAATAACCGTCTCGCATTAAACAAGATCCAGATATAATGTTCATGCTCAACGCTGGCACCAAATAACAATTACTTAGGTCTAATATTAATCCCGAAGGTAGATGTAGAGGTAGCGTGCCGACTGCGATCACATCGACTTTGGAACCGTTTCCCACGCGCATCGTCACCTCGTCCTTTGCCAGTGCCCGCTTATTCTGTAGTCCCTGTTTCGAGTTGCAAATATTAGCAACAGAACCAGTATCAAATACCCAGGTGCTACTGCGAGCTCTAGTAAGGTACACATCAATAACATGTATATCACATATACCTTTGTTCACCTTGCCATCCTTCTTATCCACCAAATACTTGGGGCAGTTCCGCTTCCAGTGACCAGTCTGCTTGCAGTAGAAGCACTCAGTTTCAGGCTTAGGTCCAGACTTAGGTTTCTTTTCTTGAGCAGCAACTTGTTTGCCGTTCTTCTTGAAGTTCCCCTTTTTCTTCCCTTTGCCCTTTTTCTTGAAACTAGTGGTCTTGTTAACCATCAACACTTGATGCTCCTTCTTGATTTCTACCTCCGCAGCTTTCAGCATTGCGAAGAGCTCGGGAATAGTCTTGTTCATCCCTTGCATATTATAGTTCATTACGAAGCTCTTGTAGCTTGGTGGCAGTGATTGGAGAATTCTGTCGATGACGCAATCATCCGGAAGATTAACTCCCAATTGAATCAAGTGATTATTATACCCAGACATTTTGAGTATATGCTCACTGACAGAACTGTTCTCCTCCATCTTGCAGCTATAGAACTTATTGGAGACTTCATATCTCTCAATCCGGGCATTTGCTTGAAATATTAACTTCAACTCCTGGAACGTCTCATATGCTCCATGACGTTCAAAACGTCGTTGAAGTCCCGATTCTAAGCCGTAAAGCATGGCACACTGAACTATCGAGTAGTCATCAGCTTTGCTCTGCCAGACGTTCATAACATCTGGCGTTGCTCCAGCAGCAGGCCTGGCACCCAGCGGTGCTTCCAGGACGTAATTCTTCTGTGCAGCAATGAGGATAATCCTCAAGTTACGGACCCAGTCCGTGTAATTGCTACCATCATCTTTGAACTTTGCTTTCTCAAGGAACGCATTAAAATTCAACGGAACAACAGCACGAGCCATCTATCTACAATCAACATAAACAAGCAAGATACTATCAGGTACTAAGTTCATGATAAATTTAAGTTCAATTAATCATATTACTTAAGAACTCCCACTTAGATAGACATCCCTCTAATCCTCTAAGTGATTACGTGATCCAAATCAACTAAACCATAACCGATCATCACGTGAGATGGAGTAGTTTTCAATGGTGAACATCGTTATGTTGATCATATCTACTATATGATTCACGCTCGACCTTTCGGTCTCCGTGTTCCGAGGCCATATCTGCATATGCTAGGCTCGTCAAGTTTAACCTGAGTATTCTGCGTGTGCAAAAACTGGCTTGCACCCGTTGTAGATGGACGTAGAGCTTATCACACCCGATCATCACGTGGTGTCTAGGCACGACGAACTTTGGCAACGGTGCATACTCAGGGAGAACACTTCTTGATAATTTAATGAGAGATCATCTTATAATGCTACCGTCAATCAAAGCAAGATAAGATGCATAAAAAGATAAACATCACATGCAATCAATATAAGTGATATGATATGGCCATCATCATCTCGTGCTTGTGATCTCCATCTCCGAAGCACCGTCATGATCACCATCGTCACCGGCGCGACACCTTGATCTCCATCGTAGCATCGTTGTCGTCCCGCCAATCTTATGCTTCCACGACTATCACTACCGTTTAGTAATAAAGTAAAGCATTACATCGCGATTGCATTGCATACAATAAAGCGACAACCATATGGCTCCTGCCAGTTGCCGATAACTCGGTTACAAAACATGATCATCTCATACAATAAAATTCAGCATCATGCCTTGACCATATCACATCACAACATGCCCTGCAAAAACAAGTTAGACGTCATCTACTTTGTTGTTGCATGTTTTACGTGGCTGCTACGGGCTTAAGTAAGAACCAATCTCACCTACGCATCAAAACCACAACGATAGTTTGTCAAATAGACTCCGTTTTAACCTTCGCAAGGACCGGGCGTAGCCATACTTGGTTCAACTAAAGTTGGAGAGGCAGTCGCCCGCAAGCCATCTCTGTGCAAAGCACGTCGAGGGAACCGGTCTCGCGTAAGCGTACGCGTAAGGTTGGTCCGGGTCGTCTCGTCCAACAATACCGCCGAACCAAAATATGACATGCTGGTAGGCAGTATGACTTGTATCGTCCACAACTCACTTGTGTTCTACTCGTGCATATAACATCAACATCAATAACCAGGCTCGGATGCCACTGTTGGGTTTCGTAGTAATTTCAAAAATTTTCCTACGCGCACACAGGATCATGTGATGCATAGCAACGAGAGGAGAGTGTTGTCTACGTACCCAATGCAGACCGACTGCGGAAGCAATGACACGACGTAGAGGAAGTAGTCGTACGTCTTCACGATCCAACCGATCAAGCACCGAAACTACAGCACCTCCGAGTTCGAGCACACGTTCAGCTCGATGACGATCCCCGGACTCCGATCCAGCAAAGTGTCGGGGAAGAGTTTCGTCAGCACGACGGCGTGGTGACGATCTTGATGAACTACAGCAGCAGGGCTTCGCCTAAACTCCGCTACAGTATTATCGAGGAATATGGTGGCAGGGGGCACCGCACACGGCTAAGGAATCGATCATGTGGATCAACTTGTGTCAACTTGTGTGTTTAGAGGTGCCCCTGCCTCCGTATATAAAGGAGCCAAGGGGGGGAGGAGGCGCTGGCCAGGAGGAGGTGGCGCAGGAGGAGTCCTACTCCTACCGGGAGTAGGACTCCCCTCCAATCCTATTCCAACTAGGATTCCCAAGGGGGAAAGAGGGAGAGGGGTGGCCGGCCACCTCTCCTAGTCCTAATAGGACTAGGGGAAGGGGGGAGGCGCGCAGCCCCCTTGGGCTGCTCCTTTCTCCTTTCAACTAAGGCCCATGATGGCCCATATGGCTCCCGGGGGGTTCCGGTAACCTCCCGGTAACCCGGTAAAATCCCGATTTCACCCGGAACACTTCCGATGTCCAAACATAGACTTCCAATATATCAATCTTTATGTCTCGACCATTTCGAGACTCCTCGTCATGTCCGTGATCACATCCGGGACTCCGAACAACCTTCGGTACATCAAAATGCATAAACTCATAATATAACTGTCATCGTAACCTTAAGCGTGCGGACCCTACGGGTTCGAGAACAATGTAGACATGACCGAGACACGTCTCCGGTCAATAACCAATAGCGGGACCTGGATGCCCATATTGGCTCCTACATATTCTACGAAGATCTTTATCGGTCAGACCGCATAACAACATACGTTGTTCCCTTTGTCATCGGTATGTTACTTGCCCGAGATTCGATCGTCGGTATCCAATACCTAGTTCAATCTCGTTGCCGGCAAGTCTCTTTACTCGTTCCATAATACATCATCTCACAACTAACATATTAGTTGTAATGCTTGCAAGGCTTATGTGATGTGTATTACCGAGAGGGCCCAGAGATACCTCTCCGACAATCGGAGTGACAAATCCTAATCTCGAAATACGCCAACCCAACATCGACCATTGGAGACACCTGTAGTACTCCTTTATAATCACCCAGTTACGTTGTGACGTTTGGTAGTACCCAAAGTGTTCCTCCGGTAAACGGGAGTTGCATAATCTCATAGTCATAGGAACATGTATAAGTCATGAAGAAAGCAATAGCAACATACTAAACGATCGGGTGCTAAGCTAATGGAATGGGTCATGTCAATCAGATCATTCTACTAATGATGTGACCTCGTTAATCAAATAACAACTCATTGTTCATGGTTAGGAAACATAACCATCTTTGATTAACGAGCTAGTCAAGTAGAGGCATACTAGTGACACTCTGTTTGTCTATGTATTCACACATGTATTATGTTTCCGGTAAATACAATTCTAGCATAAATAATAAACATTTATCATGATTATAAGGAAATAAATAATAACTTTATTATTGCCTCTAGGGCATATTTCCTTCAGTCTCCCACTTGCACTAGAGTCAATAATCTAGATTACACTGTAATGAATCTAACACCCATGGAGCTTTGGTGCTGATCATGTTTTGCTCGTGGAAGAGGCTTAGTCAACGGGTCTGCAACATTCAGATCCGTATGTATCTTGCAAATCTCTATGTCTCCCACCTGGACTAGATCCCGGATGGAGTTGAAGCGTCTCTTGATGTGTTTGGTCCTTTTGTGAAATCTGGATTCCTTTGCCAAGGCAATTGCACCAGTATTGTCACAAAAGATTTTCATTGGACCCGATGCACTAGGTATGACACCTAGATCGGATATGAACTCCTTCATCCAGACTCCTTCATTTGCTGCTTCCGAAGCAGCTATGTATTCCGCTTCACATGTAGATCCCGCTACAACGCTTTGTTTAGAACTGCACCAACTGACAGCTCCACCGTTTAATGTAAACACGTATCCGGTTTGCGATTTAGAATCGTCCGGATCAGTGTCAAAGCTTGCATCAACGTAACCTTTTACGGTGAGCTCTTTGTCACCTCCATATACGAGAAACATATCCTTAGTCCTTTTCAGGTATTTTAGGATGTTCTTGTTAGGTTTCGTAGTAATTTCAAAAATTTTCCTACGCGCACACAGGATCATGTGATGCATAGCAACGAGAGGAGAGTGTTGTCTACGTACCCAACGCAGACCGACTGCGGAAGCGATGACACGACGTAGAGGAAGTAGTCGTACGTCTTCACGATCCAACCGATCAAGCACCGAAACTACGGCACCTCCGAGTTCGAGCACACGTTCAGCTCGATGACGATCCCCGGACTCCGATCCAGCAAAGTGTCGGGGAAGAGTTTCGTCAGCACGACGGCGTGGTGACGATCTTGATGAACTACAGCAGCAGGGCTTCGCCTAAACTCCGCTACAGTATTATCGAGGAATATGGTGGCAGGGGGCACCGCACACGGCTAAGGAATCGATCACGTGGATCAACTTGTGTCAACTTGTGTGTTTAGAGGTGCCCCTGCCTCCGTATATAAAGGAGGAGAGGAGGGGAGGCTGGCCGGCCAAAGAGAGAGGCGCAGGAGAGTCCTACTCCTTCTGGGAGTAGGATTCCTCCCCCCAATCCTAGTCCAACTAGGATTCCTCGGAGGGGAAGGGAGAGAGGGGGGCCGGCCACCTTCTCCTAGTCCTAATAGGACTAGGGGAGGGGGAAGAGGCGCAGCCACCTTGGGCTGCCCCTTTCTCCTTTCCACTAAGGCCCATGAAGGCCCATATGGCTCCCGGGGGGTTCCGGTAACCTCCCGGTAACCCGGTAAAATCCCGATTTCACCCGGAACACTTCCGATGTCCAAACATAGGCTTCCAATATATCAATCTTTACGTCTCGACCATTTCGAGACTCCTCGTCATGTCCGTGATCACATCCGGGACTCCAAACAACCTTCGGTACATCAAAATGCATAAACTCATAATATAACTGTCATCGTAACCTTAAGCGTGCGGACCCTACGGGTTCGAGAACAATGTAGACATGACCGAGACATGTCTCTGGTCAATAACCAATAGCGGGACCTGGATGCCCATATTGGCTCCTACATATTCTACGAAGATCTTTATCGGTCAGACCGCATAACAACATACGTTGTTCCCTTTGTCATCGGTATGTTACTTGCCCGAGATTCGATCGTCGGTATCCAATACCTAGTTCAATCTCGTTACTGGCAAGTCTCTTTACTCGTTCCGTAATACATCATCTCACAACTAACATATTAGTTGTAATGCTTGCAAGGCTTATGTGATGTGTATTACCGAGAGGGCCCAGAGATACCTCTCCGACAATCGGAGTGACAAATCCTAATCTCGAAATACGCCAACCCAACATCGACCATTGGAGACACCTGTAGTACTCCTTTATAATCACCCAGTTACGTTGTGACGTTTGGTAGTACCCAAAGTGTTCCTCCAGTAAACGGGAGTTGCATAATCTCATAGTCATAGGAACATGTATAAGTCATGAAGAAAGCAATAGCAACATACTAAACGATCGGGTGCTAAGCTAATGGAATGGGTCATGTCAATTAGATCATTCTACTAATGATGTGACCTCGTTAATCAAATAACAACTCATTGTTCATGGTTAGGAAACTTAACCATCTTTGATTAACGAGCTAGTCAAGTAGAGGCATACTAGTGACACTCTGTTTGTCTATGTATTCACACATGTATTATGTTTCCGGTAAATACAATTCTAGCATGAATAATAAACATTTATCATGATTATAAGGAAATAAATAATAACTTTATTATTGCCTCTAGGGCATATTTCCTTCAATAAGCGCAGCACGTTGTTGGGCCAGGCCCAGAACGGTGCACGGTCAGTTGGGGCGGATTTTTACCGCGGTCACTGTTCCGTCCGCTGCGCTTCCTCATGACCCTCGTTGAACGTGCGACGTGGGGGTCGTGTGCGCGCATGACGTGGGAGGCATGCGTGGGACGGTGTCCGCACGCATGCGTCGTACCGCAATTAATGGGAAAGGAGGCGGCCCGCGCCTTCCCCATTAAAAGGAATAACCGCGGGCGCGCTGTTCACTTTACCCCTCCCCTGCGCCCTTCTCCAATCTCAGAACCGCCGCCCCCTTCTTCTCGAGCCTCTCTGCTTTTGCCCATCGCCGCCGTGCTTCCGCCATCCTCTGCTTTTTTGCCTCCCGCAGCCGCCATGGCGCCTAAGTCCACCAAGAGCAAGGGAGTGGTGAAGGATGCCGGCTTGTCGGAGCAGCCGGAGAGCGAGCTGGTGGCGCGGCAGGCGCAGTCCGCCTACTTCCCCTCGACGGTTGGCGTGCCCGAGCTTCGGGAGATGTTCAAGGATTTGTGGGGCATGAAGACAGGGGAGAGAAGACGGGGCATCCGGCCACGAGCGTCGTCCCTGCCAGCGCCGGGCCCTCCCTGCATCGGTACCCCTTCTTCGTCGACTATTTCTTTTGCGGGCTTTGTCCCCCCTTCTCAGATTTCTTGAAGGATATCATGCACACCTATGGCTTCAGCCTCTTGGATTTCACTCCGAATGCCGTGGTGTGCATGGCCCTCTTTGCCCATCTTGGTGAGGGCTTCGTCGTGGTGCACCCCAGCACGGTGCTCTTCCGCCATTACTTCTCCCCTTGGATCCAAAAAGGGGGCGCCATTGCTGGCTGCGTCACCTAGATCCCGAGGGCCAAGGGGGCATACCGGATGGTGCCACGAAGGAGAGGTGGGAAGAATGCCGGGAACAGTGGTGTTCGATTGAGGAGAAGGACCCGCCAGCGTTCTGTGAGGTTCGCCAGAAGCCGCCGGTCCGTGGCGGCGATTGGGGCGACGTCGACGTCGATGACGCGAAGCTCACGATCGCCACCACCAGGATTCTTTGGCTTACCCAGGCCGGGCTCACCCTCGAGCTGACCGGGCCGGACTTCACCCGCCATCGGATCCCCCCTCTGCATGACAAGGGGAGGCCGGCCTGGCTCTTTGTGAACGCCGCTGACATCATGAGGCTCTGTCCCGGCCTCGACAACAACCTGACAGTGCTGCGGCACACCCATCTTTGCCAGCGAATCTTCTAGCTTGAGGTTGACGACATGGGTGAGGTCGAGCGGTCCGGCAAGCTTTCTAGGGCCGCCGCGAAGGCCGGCAAGGTCGACAAGGAGCCCGTTTTCAAGCTGCCGGCGGGAGTGGTCCCGCTGAGCAACAACTCTCGCCGGAACGAGATCATCGCCGTGATGCCGCTCTTCAACGCGCATGGCCTTGACCCGAACTGGGTTAAGCCGGATGAACTCGTGGTGCAGGAGTTCTTCGACACTCTACACGAGATATATATCACCGACGAGCCGTGGCTCATCTAGGACACCTCTCCGGCGAAGCTGGACTATATCGCCGCCAGGGTGGAGGAGGCGAGGCTTGTCGAGGAGGAGGCGAAGCTCATCAGGGAGGCCGGCAGCGCCGGCGGCGTGGTGGACAAGGCCGCGGTGGAAGCGGAGGAGGGGGTAGGCAGCAGCCGCTCGGGAGGCCAGCGGCGCCGACACCGGGGCTCCCCTCGTCGAAGACGCCGCCGACGGGTTGTCGTCAGAGGAGGGCGAGGAGGGGAGGACCGCGACCGCTGATCCCCCGGTCACCGGAAAAAGGCGGGTCCTACAGCAGGCCACCTCCGGCGAGCCGGTCCGCCTCGACCAGGCCGTGCAGCTGCGACAAGCCCAGGAAGCGTCCGTGCGCCAAACGAGGGCGGTGGCGATGAACAAAACGGCAAAAGCCGTGGCGTCGAAGAAGAGGACATCTACTTCCTCGTCATCCAAGCACGCCCGGACGCCATCGCCTCCCCCCTTGCTGGCAAACATTGTTGCGGGGATTGGGGGTGACTTGTTTGACTTCGGGCCTCTCAGCCCGGAGAGAGAGCTCGGGCCTCTCAACCCGGAGCGGAAGAGGAAAGCAACAGAGGAGGAGGAAGAAGAGAACGAATAGTAAGTCTCTGCTTTCCTCCCTTATTCCTTACACTCCCCCCTGATGGCGTTGCTTACTCGTCTTCATCTTGCAGGGATGTGGAGATGCTGGCCCAAAGGATCAAAAGGGCCAGGATTTCGGCGAGTGGCCAGCCCCTGGCAGGCACCTCCAGTACGCCACTGGTGGTGTCAAGCAGTTCGGACAGCAGCCCCCAGCCCAACCCCAGCGTCAGTCCATCACCCACCCTCTATTGATGTGTTTCATGCGCGATGCTCCAGTGTTAACCATGCCGTGGATGCAGGAGAGGAGCCGCACCAAAGGGAGCCATAGAGGGCTTCTCCGATCGTGCCGCCCCCGTCAACTACACCTCCCCAAGGGGCGTCCCCGGCAAGGACACCAAGCATCGAGGCTATGCACACGGAGGAGGGGGAGGAGAACGCAGGCGCCGGTGGCTCTGCCTCGACACCAGATCTTGGCGGAGAAGGGGCTTCCGCCTCTCGGCCCGACACGGGTAAGCTACTCACTCTCCACTTTTCTGCTTGTATTCTTCTTTTTTTATTGACTTTCGATCTTGGCTCCGCCCTGTCTCTTTCTTGGCGTCCAGACCCCTCCTCAGAGGACGTCAACACCACCATCAAGGACGTCACCGCGGATGCCGCGGCGGAGGCGGAGAAGATTGCTGCCGAGGAGAGCTCCAGGGGCGCAGCTGAGGACGCCGCCAAGGGGCCCACCGAAGAGCCCGACAAGGGGCCTGCCGAGGGAGCCGGCAAGGCCACGGCTGAGGAGGTGGCATTTGACGACCTGCCCTCCTTCTCCCCGGCCTCTGGCTCGGGCAGGTACCTGAGGGTGAGCGACGACCTCTTCGTTCATCTCCTTGGTGCGCCGAGCACCAGGGCCCCCTTTGAGGGAGAGGTGTTCGACGAGGAGGTGCTTGCCGCGGCGGGGCTCGAGGTCGTTGACGAGCCGGGCGTTGGTGGCCCCGGCTCCCAAGAGGAGCTGCTGCTCCAGGACATGGGCGCCAGCTTTCGGAAGCTTCAGGCACTCCACCGCGCCCGTCTGGACAAGGCCAAGTCCAGGATGGCGATGGTGGAGAAGGAAGAGGCGGACTTTGAAGGGCGCGTCACCGAGGCACAGGACTGGTTCCGCCAGGATCAGGTCGAGCTGAAGGCCGCCCAGGGCGAGCTGGCCAACCGTGAGGTGGAGCTCGCTCTGAAGCTGGCCGACATCAAGAAGGCCCAGGAGACGGTGAAGAAGATGGCCAATGAAGCCGAAGCTGTCCGGTCCCAGCACGAGGCCGCCCTGAAGACCCAAGAGGAGGACCTTGCCGAGCGCGAGGAGAAGCTTGCCGCCACTCTCTGTGGCAAGGACGAAGAGGTGGACAAGCTCGTCCTGCAGCGGACCCAAGAGCTGGAGTGGAGGCATCAGGAGTCACTCAACGCCCTGGCTCAGGCCCACGCCGGCAAGGTGAAGGAGCTGGAGGAGCAAGCTCTGAAGCTGGACCAAGAGAAGCATACACTCAACGGCGCTCTGACGGTGGCGCAGCGCGAGGTCATCAGCAAGTCAGGAGAGCTCTCCGAGGCTAACATCTCCATCAAAGATCTCAAGCTGAAGCTGCGAGAGCTCGAGGAGACGCTGTCGGGGGCCATGACCCGGGAGGGGATCCCGACCAAGGAGCTGGAGACAGAGAAGCAGCTGCTGATGAACGAGACCGCCAACCTCAAGGACTAGAAGGCGGGCGAGAAACGCTAGCTCGGGCGCCTTGCCACTGTTGCAAACTCGGCCACCGATCAGCTGGCCATTATGGGGATGCCGGAGATGGGGTACGCCCCAGAAGCGAGCCTGAGCCCCAACGCCAACCTGACCATATACTTCGAGAAGGTCGTCGGTGCCCTGAAGCGGCTTCACTCCAACTGGGCGGCTTCCCTGGTCGAGGAATCCCGGATACTCTGCCGGGGGACCATGACTAGCGTGCTCACCAAGATCGCTCACTGGCACCCATACCTCGACTTTGGAGCTGTGCTGAAGAGCTTGCCGGAGGATGCCGACATCATGGCGCTCAATGAGCGTATCCAGCCCATCCTCAGCCGCATCAACAAAATCAAGAGGGTGGAGGGCCAGCGCCGGGACTAGGCATCCCGTTCTCCGTCGCCGCTGCAGGTTCATGACCAAGACAATGCTATCTTTAGTTAGAACCGCGGCGACAATTTGTGTAACATAACTCTGCAGTGCTCCTGAAACTATGCATGCTATTTTCCTGTTCGATTTTCCTTTGCATGTCAACACCACGTCAACTGGGTACGCTCGCCGGCACGTAAACCCAGGGTGGCGCTTTGAGGACGGATCCTCATTAGCCTGCCGGGTGTGCTTGTTGCTAGGCAAAGCACCTTACCGCCCTTGGCGCGGCCGCTCAATCTGTCGAGCTTGACTCGAGTCAGAACCGAGAGCGTTGCTGATGGCGAAAGGCTACCCTACCGCTCTTGACGCGGCCGCTTGAACTGTTGAGCGAACTCGAAACAGAACAAGGGCATTGCCGATCGCGGGAGGGCCCCTCTGCGTACAGGCTTCCCATACATAGGCCGAACCGTCGAGGATAATAACCTTTTATTTAAGGAGAAAAACTTAAAATTCAGCATGACTTAGCTCTCTCATCGCCGCCTCGGCATCCTTCGTGCCAACGGGCAGTGTCGCCTTCTTGGCCGCCTTCTCCGCAGGAGCAGTGGCAATGGAGAACAGCTAGGTCGACTGCTAGGCCAGATCCTCACAATTGCGCCCCCCTACCTAGCGCGCTAAAGATGTCGGTGGGAAACGACACCTATGGGATCACTGGAATCCCTTCTACGGTTGCGGGGCGCGGGCATCGTGAGAAGAGTGGGACTAGTAGACAACACAAAGGGATTTACCCAGGTTCGGGCCACAAAGATGTGTAAAACCCTATGATCCTGCTTTGGTGGATGTATTTAGTGTTCTTGAGCTCTTGAACTAGCTCTAGGTGCGAGAGGTTCGAAAGGGCCAAATCCTTCTCCCGTGTGCCATGGGCCTCCTTTTATAGACGAATGGGGCTGCCACAGTGGCACACGGGAGGTGGAAAGTGCTACAGCATTGTGAGCTTATCGCTCGTATTACAGGACAAGGTGCATTTAATGCAAGGCTTAGGTGTCCCTTCGCTTTATTGGGGACGGGGCGAGGCCCGTCCCGTCCGTCGCCACTCCTCTTCGCTTCGACACGTGCCCTGGCCAGCGATGGATGCGGTGCCATGTAGGCAGGCAGGCAGCTGAGGTGGCGCGGTGGAGCCTCCTCGAAGAGCTACATGTTGCCACACAGGTGCCTGCCCAGCTGGCTGGGTTGGCAGCTGCATGCGAACGGCGGCGAAGACTTGGCTGGCTCGGGCCTGGCAGTGGCCCTGCCGGTGCGCTTGGCGAGGGCCTTGTCAGGGGGCCCGGCAAGGGTCTTGTCGTGGCGCGCTGGCCTCCCCATCAAGGATCTTGCCGGGGGTCTCGTGGGTTTCTTCGGTGAGGATGGTTGCCTTCCTATCCTCATTTGATCTTGTCTATTCTTTGTGTTCACAAAGATCTGCATGCCACCACAGAGGTGCCTCCCGAGCCTTGTCCCAATGCATTTGTAGAGCGTTGGTGGGCTCAAGGGTGGCTCACTCCGGCTGGTGTGGGCGAGCTGCCCCGGCAAGGGTCCTTGCCGGGGAAACCTGCTACGCCTATCTAGTCTTTGTGGCCTTGGTCCTTGTTGTTGCGTCGTTTTCCTTGTGGCTTCGGCTTCTCTCCGGCTTCCCTTTCCTGCCATGTCTATGTGTGGCCGTGGCGAGAGGCTCTGACTGCCCGTGCACAAGTAAAGGAGTCAAAAGCAGAGCCCCTACTTTTGTACACCGACACATAATCTCATAGTCGAAGGAATAAGTATTTGACATGAAGAAAGCAATAGCAATAAAACTGAACGATCATTATGCTAAGCTAATGGATGGGTCTTGTCCATCACATCATTCTCCTAATGATGTGATCCCGTTATCAAATGACAACCCATGTCTATGGTTATGAAACCTTAACCATCTTTGATCAACTTCCTAGTCTAGTAGAGGCTCACTAGGGACACGGTGTTTGTTTATGTATTCACACATGTATTTAAGTTTCTGATCAATACAATTCTAGCATGAATAATAAAACTTTATCATGAATAAGGAAATATAAAATAACAACTTTATTATTGCCTGTAGGGCATATTTCCTTCAGTGTTATCCTCATTAAATCCTCGATGACCAGCTTGCTGATGGGTCTCATGGTATTCTATAGTCTAAATGAATCCCTCCATCACAATATCGCCAAGTACCAGTCCCGGTTCTTCTGGGCGGGGAAGGGCGATAAGCAGAAGTACCATATGGTGAAATGGTCGAAGATTTGCAAACCCAAGGACCAAGGTGGCCTTGGCATTATCTCATCCAAAAGGATGAACATAGCCCTTTTATCCAAATGGTTATGGCAGATCACCTAAGGGGAGGGTGGGCTTTGGCTGGATATTATCCGCACTAAATATTTTTGTGGTTAGGGCTTGGTGTTTGTGCAGAGATCAGGTGGCTCCCAGTTCTGACAGACGATCATCCAACTCATGCCAGCCCTTCGCCTCGGTTCTTCTATTTTGGTCGAAGCCGGCACCACCACCCTATTTGGGCTAGAATGGTGGTCGGGTGCCCAACCCTTTGCCATTCGGTTCCAACCGTTGTTTAACATTTGCACGGACTCGAGTTTGACCATCACTTTGGCACTATCTAACCTAGGTAGCACCGTCTTCCGGCGCACCTTCGGTTTCGTAGAGTGGGACCTTCAGGAAGAGCTCGTTGCTTGTGTGGCCCTGCACACACCAACCCTGGGCCCAGACACGGCGCGTTGGGTTTTTGAGCCGTCGGGGCGGTTCTCCGTCAAATCACTTTATCACGCGATCTTGCCCATGCCGGGTCCGGTTGAGCTCTCCTTTGGGAGATTAAATTGCCTTTGAAGATTAGAATCTTCCCATGGCAACTAGTCAAGGGACGCCTTCGGTCCGACACAGAGGTGCATAAAAGCAATGGCCCCTCCGACGGTCTCTGCCCCTTGTGTTTGGTACCTGAGGACTCGAACCACATTTTCTTTATATGCCCCTCTATGAGATTTTTATGGAGCTGCCTTCGCGAGGTAGTGGGTGACAGTTGGTGCCATGCTAACCTCCCGGACATGTTTGTGGAGGTTCTCACATTTCCTACTACAGGGCATCCCTCACTCTGGGTGTTGGTTGGGATACTGCTAAGGGCATTATGGAATGTCTGTAATAAGTTGGTGATTGAGCACATCATTCCTCTTCGAGTGACGGACGCCATATACAAATTGTGTGGCTTTCTACAGCTTTGGAGGTCACTTAGCAAGCGACAAGACCATGTCTCCATTGACAGGATGATCGCCGAGCTCCGCTCTGCTGCGGCCAGACTTGCACCACCACTCCCCCCCCTCCTCCTCCAGAGGCTAATTAGCTTTTGATGTTTGATGCTCGATTTTGGGGATTGTTGTGCTGCTTCCCCGACAAGACTTATGTATGTCCGTGTTCAGACCGGTCTCCGGATCCTTGCTACTGTTACTTTGTGATGTGGTCGTTACTTTATAATATAAAGCTAGGGGAAACTCTTTTTCGTCATTGACGTGCCAAAAGGTGTCGCGAGGCGACTGGTGGCATCGCTTAGTACTGATGGTTCGTCGTTAAACCGCATATGAATATTCCTTCAGGGTCAAGTACCTTTCGAGAATTCTATACTTTTTGAGAAAATTTCCCGTCGAGCTAAATTTGACGTCTAGTTGTTCTTTAGTAATTCCAGTTACTTTTACTGCACGTTTTTCTTCCTCACCCAGTTCCCCGGTAATAGCATGAAAAGTAGGAGCTTGGCATTTATGCCAAGGGACCTATGGTCCATTACACCTCCAACAAATACCTGGTTTACTATTAGCTAGAAACTTGATTTGGTAGCAACAAGAATGTGTGGCTTCTGTTGAGGTTTATAAGATTGTAACAACTGTTTATCTTGTTAAGCCACAAATGATTGGAGCTTTGCCTGCAATCCACTTTCATAATCCCTAGCCATCCAATAAGCCTCACTAAGAGTTGTTAGCCTTTGAGGCCTCAAGTTACATCTGATGCTTGGTTTTAATCCATTCACAAGGCTGACCACGTGGTAATGTTCTTGTAAATAAGAATGCTCCTCTCTGGCTAAATTTTCTCAGTATAATCAGAAATCGACATTGTCAACTGTTTCACTAAAGAAAACTTTTTCGACACTTCATAAATGATGGATTCTACAGACCTGTCACATCATAACCTACATAATGTGATCCCATGGTATTTCCATATTTTGTAACTCAACAATCCTAATCCAATTAGCAGTACCAACAACATATGTTTGTGCCATGTCCACTTTACAATCATCAGGAGCTTGTGCTAATCTAAAATAATTGTTAACTTGCCTAATCCAGCCTAAGGGGTTATCACCATTTAAACAAGGAAAGTCCATCTTGCGTACTTTGGCTACACTTTTCATGAATTAAGCTACCCTTTCTATTTTTATTGTATCCTAGGAGTGCAAGTGCTAATTACATATCCTGACATTAATTGTGTCGGTTGCAAGCTCAACTAGACTATATTTTATACATGTGCATTAATTTCCTTGGAAGTTTTTAGATGATTGTGCTTGTATATCAAGTTTCTCTTGTTCCTAAGGTTGCTCATAGTGGGAGTAACATAAGTAGTAACATGCACGCAACATATGCAAAAAAATATGATGTGGCAAGTAATTAATAAGGAGAGATGTAAATGGAGTAACATACTCCCTCCATTTCTTTTTGGTCTGCATATAAAATTTGGTCAAAGTCAAACTTTATAAAGTTTGACTAACTTTGTAGGAAAAAAATATCAACAACTACAATACTAAAGCTATATGATATGAAAATTAATTTCATGATGCATCTAATAATATTAATTTCATATTTTGAATCTTGATATTTTTTCCTATAAACTTAGTCAAAGTTGATAAAGTTTGACTTTGACCAAATTTAATATGCATACTAATAAGAAACAGAGGGAGTAACATGTTACCATCACATAGCAGTTTCTAATGTAAAATGACTCTACAAAGTAATAAATGAAGCTCCCTATGTTATCACACCTATACACCTATGACACTGGTCCCCACTATGACTAATAACTGAAGTGCTAGCACTGTGCAACACGGGAGATTCAATGCAGGAAGGGCGGGATATTTTAGGTTCCGACTTTTTCAGGTAGTCGAACATGTCGATCTACACTTGAGAGCCCTTGATAGCAAGCATATCAACTGTGTTCACCTTATTCTCGAGCAAATCCACCTTCCCTAGTCGACCATTAACTTTAGTGAGTTTGCCCTAGATAAATGTGTCCTTCCCGCTCATGGCCGTCATTTTCGCTGGCTGCGATTCCAACTCATCATCGAGCTCAACGTGCTTGGATTGAGCGGACATGGCAAGATCAACAACAGCTTCGATTTTTTTTACAAATGAATAGATCCTCAACGCTTGCTGGTGATTTTGTCCTTCTGCTGCCAACATAATGCCGGTGAATGGATTTGATTTAGGATGAATAAGTGGGATTTTACCAGGGGATCCCAATCACTGACCGTGCTAAATCCACCTCCAAGAATTTGCTAGCTACTGATACGAGTTGTGAAGAACATAGACGGACTCGAGCTTAGAAAGGAGATAATCAAGAGAACCAGGGAAAATAGTGGAGCGATTGGATTTTAGATACCCTGATTAGGTCATATATATACAGATTCTCTTGGACCAATCTAATTCTACCAAGTATTCTAGTGCTCTAGAACTAGGCTACAACAACTCGGAGAAGAATATGATGCCCAATCCACGCAATGCACGAGCTACTTAAAAGGAAAGAAATTTGTGGCAGTAAAATAACGAGCAAGAAACCCTCACTGCCGCCACCTTCCCAGCTCGTCTCTAGTGGGATCCAGCTGCCCTCGCTGGCACGCGGCCCGGATCCGCCCCCTTCTCCCGCCCTTCCTCCCCCGCCCCTCCTTCAGCCTAATGATGATACAGACCTAGGGTAGGTTCATAGGCCTGACCTATACGCCCTACCCAAGGTCACTACCCTAGAAGCAAAGAAGCTCAAGAGACAACAGAGAGTACCCAATAAAGGCGTTGAGTGCAATCCACTCGACCAATCAACCACTCGGGTACCCCTCCTTCCCGAAGTCACACGACCAGTCAACCACTCGACCATACAAGAAACCACTCGACCTACTGAACACCAAGAGTCACTCAGAACAGCAACGCGCAAGCATTCACTCCGTAGTCTTTAAGGTCATTTAAGGCACTTAAGGCTGGCGTTACGAGTAACACTTCATCCTTATGTAGATTGAACCCTCTATAACGGGGAATGGCTGGGGTCCTGGCGAACTCTATATAAGTCACCCCCTCCTCTGCCACGAGGGTTCGCACCCTCTGTAACACACACACACACACACACAATCATATAATCCAGTCGACCGCCTCCGGGCACCGAGACGTAGGGCTTTTACCTCCTCCGAGAGGGGCCTGAACTCGTAAACACTTGCGTACAATCTTGCCGTAGCTAGGACCTTGCCTCCTCATTCGTACCCCCTATACTTACTATCAGACTTAGTACCACGACGGTTGGTGCCCACCATGGGGCAAAGCGTCTTAGCGACTTCCGGCAAGGTTGCACTTTCTTCGACCGTCATCAACATGGTTTCTGGTGGCAGTTTGGTCATGGGCCGAGACTTCCGACTTGGCGCGCTCACTTTCGTCGCCGACGACTCCGCCCGGCTCCAGGAAGCCCCCCTCGACGTCGAGGCTCTCCCGGCTCGTGGCTCAGCGCACTTCCGCGCGAGTTCCTGCGGTGTCCTCCTCAGGCAGCCGTCTTCATCGTACCAGTCGGCCATCGCGTCGTCGACTCACTCCGTTGGACGCTGCTACAAGCGGTCTGGTCGTTCACGACTCCAGCGATGGGTGAGACACGCGGTGGCTCGTCAGGTCTTCACCCCCCAAGTCACGGCGACTGATCCCGACATGTATTCTCATTGATCGGTCGACCTGTTGACTGATTTTGCAGACACCTTTTCTAAGAGCAGGAGTTGTGACCCCGCGGCGGAGGTCCTCATGGTCGACTCCCATCGCGGTCCACCTGGCTTCCGTCGCAGTGGCGACGGTGGTAGAAGCGCTGGTCCGTCACTCGACCATGAAGAGTATCAGCCCCAACCTCTCAGCTCGCAGCAGAGGGAGGAGCTGCACCACCGCAACATTGAGGCTCTCCAGACCCCCATCATAGGGGAACCACCGAGGCCCGGGCCTTGGAGGTGGTGCGCCTGGCCACTCTGGCTGAGTGCACTCGTCTGGAGAATCTCCAACATTCTCTCGACCAGCGTACCCGTCGACTGATCCCCGAGTCCACTCAACGTCCACGACAGTTGTTTCCACTGGAAACTCAGGTATTCCGTACACCGATTCAGAATTTAGCAGCAGATGCACATATTGCAGAGTCTATTCAGCCGTCTCGTTTGGAGGCTGGAAGAGGCTTGGAGTAGATCACAACGCTGCTCCGAGCAGTAGGAGATCAAAACTCCGCTGTGTCCCAGTCGCGGAACAGGATCCATAGCAGATCAGTGAGAGCAGATATCGTTCAATCGGCTCACAGTCCTAGGTCCCCTTTGCGGCATGGAGGCCATGATCACCGCCAGGATCGGTACCTGGGAAGAGCTCATGGCGAATATGATCGCGAGTACGCCCGCGACAACTACTGTCGAGCGCCTTTGCCCCTTCCGAGGGACGGGTCATATGCGCCCTGGCGCAATGACGACAAGCGTCTGTACGAGAACGACCACAGAGTTCTAGTCGACCCCAGAGATACCGGCTTTGGCGCAAGGTTCGTCCTTGTGCATGGTTTGGTCGACCGGAACAAATCATACAGAGAAAGATGGGATTGGCACAGACCCAGTGGAGGCAGAGTCCATGTTTCCGGCCCCGAGTGTTTCAGAAGGGCCATCAGAGCTGCTGAGATTCCCCATAACTTCAAACTGGCGACTAGCATCAGTAAGTTTACGGGCGAGTCGAAGGCTGATACTTGGCTCGAAGACTACTGAGTGGCTGTGCACATTGGTGGCGGCAGCGATGAGGTGGCCATGAAGCACCTTCCTCTGATGCTTGAAGGTTCTGCCAGAGCTTGGCTGAGTCAGTTGGCTCCTGGGAGTATTTTGAGTTGGGATGAGTTAGCCCGAGTGTTCACTAGAACGTTCGAGGGCACTTGCAAGAGACCTGCTGGTCTACCGGAGCTGCAACATTGCATGCAAAAACCGAATGAAACCATGAGGGACTATATCCAGAGATGGATCACTCTGCACCACACAGTGGAGAATGTGTCAGATCACCAAGCAGTCTGTGCCTTCAAGGAAGGCGTTCGCTACAGAGAGCTCAATCTGAAATTCGGTCGGACTGGAGATATGTCTTTGACTCGGATGATGGAGATTGCCTCCAAGTATGCTAACAACAAAGAGGAAGACCGACTCATGAGTGGCAAGCATAAAACAGTCGCCCAGGACACCGAAGGAGGGAATTCCAGTCGGAAGCAAAAGCGAAATGCTGAGGCAGCAGGTCCTGCCGAGGTAGCAGTGTAGAATCAAGGAAAGGTCAAAGAGAAACCTAAAGGGCCCTGGACCCCCAAGAAGGTGAAGGATCAAGAAGGAAATGATGTGATAGATTTGCCGTGTCATATTCACATTAAGAAAGACAAAGAGGGGAACCTGATTCTCCCCAAACATACCACTCGACAATGTCGGCTCCTAATCCAGAGCTTCCGAGAGAGTAAACCCAGTGATAAGGACAAAGAGCCTGAGAAGGAACACGAGGATAAGGACGATGACGGTGGTTATCCCAAAGTCAATGCCACCTTGGTGATTTTTGCCGATATTGAGAGCAATAGTCGACTGAAGGTCATTAACAGGGAGGTAAACATGGTTGCTCCGGCAACACCAAGATATCTGAAGTGGTCAAAGGTCCCCATTACATTCGACCAGTCCGACCACCCAGCACGCATAGCTACCCCTGGGCGGCAGGCGTTGGTGGTCGACCCATTCGTGGGTAGCACCCAACTGACAAAGGCCCTGATGGATGGTGGCAGTGGCCTGGATATTCTGTATGCTAAAGCTCTCAAAGGAATGGGCATCCCAATGTCCAAACTCAGTGAGAGTAACATGCGGTTCCATGGGATCATACCAGGAAAGAAAGCCAAATCACTCTGCCAGATCACTCTCAATGTGGTTTTTGGCGATGAGAAGAATTTCCGCAAGGAGAAGTTGACGTTTGAGGTAGTGGATTTCCAGAGTGCATATCATGCCATTCTGGGTAGACCCGCTTATGCTAGCTTTATGGCTCGACCATGCTATGTTTATCTCAAGATGAAGATGCCTGGCCCCAGAGGCATAATAACGGTTTCTGGTAACCGTCGGAGAGCAGAAGATTGCCTTCGGGATGGGGAAAAAATAGCAGATGAGAAGATGGCAGCGGTAGAGTTCCAAGAATATTAGAAGACGGCAGATCCGAGTGATTTGCTGCGTGCTAAGAGGCCTGCCTCAGAGTCCGCATTTCAGTCGGCCGGAGAGACCAAGCCAGTCATGTTCACCCAACCGATCCCAATGCCGCTCCGACCCATATCTCGACGACGCTCGACAGCAAATAGGAAGAAGCGCTCACCTAGTTCCTCCGTGAGAACTGGGACATCTTTGCATGGAAACCTTCTGACATGCCAGGTGTACCCAGGGGCTGGCTGAGCACCGTTTGCGAGTCGATCCGAAAGTAAAACCTGTCAAAGAGCACCTCCGTCGATCCGCCACGGAGAAAAGAAAAGCCATTGGTGAGGAAGTGGCTCGACTCCTGGCCGCAGAGTTCATCCGCGAGATATACCACTCTGAGTGGCTGCCAATGTTGTTATGGTTCCCAAGAAGGACAATTCACTCCGAATGTGTATTGACTTCAAACACATCAATCGGGCCTTCCGGAAAGATCATTTTCCTCTACCCCGCATCGACCAGATTATTGACTCGACTACCGGATGTGAGCGACTGTCCTTCCTGGACGCTTATTCCGGGTACCATCATATCTGACTTTATGGACCCGACGAGATAAAAACAGTTTTCATCACCCTGTTTGAGTGTTTTTGCTATGTTAATATGCCCTTCGGCCTCAGGAATGCTGGTGCCACATTCATGCGCATGATCCAGAAGTGACTGCTTACTCACATCAATCGGAATGTGGAAGCATACATGGATGACATAGTGGTTAAGTCACGCAAAGGTTCCGACCTGCTGACTAACCTCGCGGAAACCTTTGCCAACTTTAGAAGGTATCATATAAAACTTAATCCATCTAAGTGCACATTTGGAGTCCCAGGCGGAAAGTTACTTGGTTTTCTTGTTTCTGAACAAGGGATCGGCGCAAACCCGGAAAAGATTGGCACAATCCTCCGAATGAAATGCCCGGTGCGCGTGCATGACGTTCAGAAGCTTACTGGTTGCTTGGCTGCTGTGAGCCGATTCATCTCACACCTCGGTGAAAAGGCACTGCCTCTTTACCGACTGATGAAGAAATCTGACAAGTTCGAGTGGAATGACGAAGCTGAAGCAGCGTTTGAAGAGCTCAAAGCCTTGCTTTCCACCTAGCCGGTGCTTGCTGCTCCGGTTAGCAATGACCCTCTATTGCTTTACATCGCAGACATAGGACAAGTCGTTAGCACAATGCTCACGGTCGAGCGGGAAGAAGAAGGCAAGGCCTTCAAAGTTCAGCGCCCTGTGTATTACATTTCAGAAGTCTTAACCCCATCCAAGCAGCGATATCCTCACTATCATAAGCTTGTTTATGGGATTTACCTGACCACGAAGAAGGTTGCACATTATTTCTCTGATCACTCAATTTCAGTTGTTAGCGACGCTCCATTGTCAGAGATTCTAAATAACAGAGATGCAACTGGTCGAGTGGCGCGATTGAACTTCTTCCTTTGGATATCAAGTTTGAGGCAAAGAAGGCCATTAAGTCTCAAGCAATTGCAGATTTCCTCGCAGAGTGGACTGAACAACAACAGCCGATTCAAATTCAGTCGGAACATTGGACCATGTTCTTTGATGGATCCAAGATGTTAAATGGCTCTGGTGCAGGAGTGGTCTTAGTATCCCCACAAGGAGACAAGCTCAGTTACGTCCTCCAGATTCACTTTGACTCTTCAAATAGTGAAGTTGAGTATGAGGCACTATTATATGGGTTGCGTATGGCCATTTCACTCAGCGTCCGGCGCCTGATGGTTTATGGCGACTCAAATTTAGTGGTTAACCAAGTAATGATGGAATGGGACGTCAGGAGTCCCGCAATGATAGGTTACTGCAACGCAGTGAGAAAGCTAGAGAAGAAGTTTGAGGGACTGGAGCTCCACCACATACCACGAATCAAAAATCAAGCTGCCGATGATCTGGCAAAGATAGATTCCAGTCGGAAGCCTATCCCCAGCAATGTGTTCTTGGAGCATCTCCATACCTCGTCAGTACAAGAAGATCCCTTCAAGGAAGAGCCCCCGCAATCGATAAGTCCAACCAACCCGACTGAGATAGAGGTTCCAGTCGTGGTCGACCTAATCATGGAAGTCTTGGTGATCACACCCGATTAGACAGTACCATACATCGCATACATTCTTAGAAAAGAGCTCCCAGAGGACGAAGACGAGGCCCGACAGATAGTCTCTCGATCCAAAGCTTTCACTGTGATGAAAGGGCAGCTTTACAGAGAAAGTGTCACAGGAGTAGCCCAACGCTGCATCACCCGGGAAGAAGGTCGAATGATCCTAAATGACATCCTCTCGGGGATCTGTGGTCACCATTCGTCCTCTCGGACCATCATGGCCAAAGCATACCGAGCGGGATTTTATTGTCCTCGAGCAAATGAGATGGCAAAAGATATAGTCGGCAAGTGCGCAGGTTGCCAGTTTTACTCCAACATGTCTCACAAACCCGCATCTGCCCTGAAGACTATTCCACTCGTCTGGCCGTTGCAGTCTAGGGATTGGATATGGTTGGACCCTTCAAAACTGGCGCGAGTGGCTTCACCCATTCCCTCATAGCAGTCGACAAGTTTACCAAGTGGATCGAAGCCAAGCCCATCAAAAACCTTGGAGCAGGCACTGCCGTCATTTTCATCAGAGAGTTGATATTCAGATATGGAGTTCCTCACAGCATCATCACAGATAATGGCTCCAACTTTGATTCTGATGAGTTCAAGGCGTTCTGTGCATCTCAAGCCACTCGGTTCAACTACGCGTCTGTCACACACCTGCAGTCGAATGGACAGGCTAAAAGGGTGGATGGTTTGATCACTACAAAAAAGACACATCTCTGACATTTTGGGCCGAACGAAATGTTTTCCTGTCATACTTATGACACTTTTATGACACTAATTGTGACAAAACCCGGTATCATCATAGATGTGGTGGGCTCCTGCTTCTATGACAAAAAATCATGATAGGAAATGGGCTTTCTGTCCTGGGCGGGACGGAGACGCAACTGCATGACATTCTTTGGGCCGTCCGTGACGGAAAAAACCGTGGTAGAAGCGAGGGCGAGGAAAATTTTGGGGAGTTCCCGGTTACGGTGGGTGGTCGGGGGCCGAGTGATGCGCGTTTCTCTCGTACACATACGCGCATGTGTGCGAGGCGTTGGCTCTAACCGAACCCGAGTGAGGCGTTGGGCTCTAACTAAACCCGAGCGATTGCACTGCAGGCTACGCGTTACTGAACCCGAGCGATCGATCGATGGCTGTTAACTGAACCCGATCGAGCAATTCCTTCACTACTGCTGCTAACTGAAGCTGATCGATGCTTCCTCTGGGATGAACAGTGAGCATTGCGGGGGGGGGGGTTGAATGAACATTGAGCGGTGACGTTGCCTTTGGATGAACAGGACCCCGATTGATCGAGCCGGTTGGGGCTGGATGAACGGGACCCCGTGGAGTGGAGGGCTGGATGAACAGGACGACCCCATGGAGGGCTGGATGAACAGTAGACGGTGGAGGGGTGCACGTGGAGGGGTGGTTGAATAGTAGCTGGTGGAGTAGCGCGCGGTGGAGGCTGGATGAACAGGAGCACGTGGAGGCTGGAGGAGGTCGATGGTAGCCCGTGGAGGGTGGAGGATGTCGATGGTGGAGATGAACAGTATCCTGTGGAGTCCCGTATTGCGGTAGGCCACACCCCTCCCGATGAACAGGATCCCCATTTCGACCGCAGCGCTCCAACACAAGTCCGTTTCGTCCGTTTTATGGTACGCCACACCCCTCCCGATCAACAGGACCCCCGTTTCGACCGTAGGAGGTCCGTTTCCTCCATTTTGCGGTACGCTAGACCCCACCCGATGAATAGGATCCCGTTTTGAACGTGGCCGGTCGAACACAAGGCCGTTTCCTCTGTTCTGTGGGATGCCAGGCCTCATTTCCATCGCCTGTTCCGTCCAAGCCCTCCCGTTGAACACGACGACGCATTCCGTTCCAACCCTAGCTGGTTGGCTCCCCATGAACACGACGACGACGTTGTTTCTCCGTTCCGACCCAGCCAAGTACACGAGCCCTGGCCGAACGTATGGGCGAGTAGGCGTTCGAGACCCCGCCCGTATGTACACATACGTGGCCGTATTTTCTTTCTTACACACTGGCCGCTGTACGTACATGCACATGCTACGTGCGCGCCTCTACTACGACACGTGCGCGCCTCTACATCGACCAGTATATATGTACGTACACGTTCGCGACCAGAATGACAACGCTACGTACGCTTCGACCAGGTGGGTCCTGACTGTTAGGCACTTCCTTGCGTGCGAAGATGGAGATGGTGGGTCCCAGCAGTCAGGGGGCAAATCGATTTTTTGTTTTTTGCCTGGGCGCACTTCCTTGCGTGCGAAGATGTAGCTGGTGGGTCCCAGCAGTCAGGGGTATGAAATGTTTTTTTTGCCCGGACGCACTTCCTTGCGTGCGAAGATGTAGCTGGTGGGTCCCAGCAGTCAGGGGGGCGAATCATTTTTTTGGATGCACTTCCTTGCATGCGAAGATGTAGCTGGTGGGTCCCAGCAGTCAGGGGGAAAATCGTTTTTTTTCGGATGCACTTCGTTGTGTGCGAAGATGTAGCTGGTGGGTCCCAGCAGTTAGGGGGCGAATCGTTTTTTTTGCCCGGACGCACTTCCTTGCATGCGAAGATGTAGCTTGAAATACAGTGGCCCGTCCAGTGGGTCCCAGCTGTCAGGTGGAGGAATCATTATTTTCCATGCAATAAGGAGGCACTTACTTTCCGCGGCAGTGGACCCAGCTGTCATCCTCTCCACGTACAGTCCACGTCCGATGGAAGTCGTTCCTTGACCACGTTTACCACGCCGCGCCGAGAGCACCGCGGCGGTGGATTACGGCGAGGCCTAGGAAGGGGACGAAGCAGAGACGGGGAAGACGCGGCAGTGGATGCCCACACGGAGAGGAGTACGAGGGTACACTGGTCCGGCTGCGGTGTGAGGCCGTTGTCGCCGTAGAATAACAGGGGGTGTGGGTGAGTGGAGGGATGGCCTGGCCAGCGGTGGGAGTAGTAGGGGCGGTGAGGCCTCTGCGGCAGCACAGCCGACCACGGGAGGCAGGAGCAGGCGGCACGACCGGGGCTGCTTTGGGTGGCAGGAGCAAGAAGACCAGAGGTTGAAGAAGCACGACGGTCGTTGGATGGACATTCTATGATCACTGCAGCTAGAATCGTTTATATTGACTAAGTTGACAAAGCCCTTGGTGCGTCAACTTAGTAGGCCCACAGGTCAGCATCCAAAATGGTGCGCCCCAGATGTCAGGGGGAGGAATCATTTTTTGGGCGGGTGAAGCTAGAATATCCGAGATTGAAGAAGAAGCATGGCATCCGTTGGATGGACATCCAACGGCCACTGCTGCTAGAACCGTGTGTTGACTATAAGTTGACAAAGCCTTGCATACGCGTCAACTCTCTTCTTTTAGGGAACGCGTCAACTTAGTAAGGCCACAAGTGTGTGCCAGAGAACTTATAGCCCATTTGAGATTTGTAAGAATGTGCAGCCCAGTTTTGAATTCTAATGGAATTTACTACAGCCCATTTACACTTTGTTAAAAGTACAACCCATTTACACTTTGTTAAAAGTACAACCCATTTCAACCAACCGTTCAAAACAGAATTCAATAAAACTTCCCACATTTTGATGGGATCCGAAATATTTTTATCCTGAAATTTCTAGTCAGGTTAAATACAATTTCAATATAAATTTATATTACGTAAAAATCCAGCGAAACATTGAGCTCGCAACAATTAATGAAATTAAAATTTTCAATATCCAAAAATAATATTTATAAAGAAATTACGTGTTTGGTGCATTTTTTATAGTTACTGCCCAGATTTTATAATTACATCCCATTTATTATTTCTTAAAGCCCATTTTCTTGTTAAGCCTAATGCATCCCTCCAAGGAAAGATTTGCAGCCCAGCGGGGCGGAGAATAACAACTTGACCTTGCCTGGGTATTCCTAAAAAAAATATAGTTGGGCTAGCCATTTTCAGCTTGAAAAAAAATTAATATCTGGGCTGGATATATGGCCTGGGCTAGACGTGCCACAGCCCGCCCAGTTAATACCTGCAGCGATGTTTTCGTTGTTCCTCAGAGGAGAAAAATTAATATCTGGGCTAAACATCGAAAAACTCTGTAGTGCTCACACCTCAAAAACACAAATACTGCTCGAGCTGCTTGGTCCCAGCTATCGGCCGCTTCTTGTGCAATTCTCTCATTTATTGACTACATAGGTTGACAATGGTGTGGGACCGTGATGTCAAGAAACCAGGAGGAAGCAAAAAAATTATATATATATATATATATAATAAGGAGGCACTTGCGTACGTGAGGCTATGGCCCTGGCGGGTCCCAATTGTTATCCTCTCCAAGTAAAGTCATCTCCTCGCCCGCGCGCGCTTTCCGCCCGAAATAGTCAGCACCGCTCGCCCCGCTTCCCGGTGCAGGCAATTACTCCGCCTTCAAACGACACAAGTGTCGTGCATTCGTTTATCTGCCACCCACATTAATGATACGTGGTCGCCGAGGCGGCTACTCCGGCGCCACACGTCCGTCCCTTCGCCGCCCACCATTGCTATATAAACTTCTGTGTCGGCCATAGCCACAGTCAGCCGCATCCGTTCCCTTTCTCCTGTCCACACCACTACTGCCCACCATGGCTTCCTCGCGCTCCAGCGCTCTTCGAGACGGGTAGACGACGGACCACAAGGAGATGCAGCCATTGCTACCGACCGGTTGGCCGACAGGCAGCCGGAGGACAACGACGCCTCAATAGAGAACATGGTAGTCGACGATCCGGCGCCAACCCCCTCCTCCGTGCCATCCTCGCCGGTGCATTGCACCATGACCATCGGCGAGGCCCGTGCCCAATATATGGACACGATGAGGCAGATGCGTGAGGAGCAGTTCCGGAAGGCGCAGGCCGACGCCGCCTACAACCACCATCTCCTCCAGGAGCACCTGTAGGCGGAGGAGCAGATCGCCGCGGAGGGGGCGGAGCAGGAGGCGCTGCTCGACTCGTACCGCTCTGCCCGCGAGGGCCGCCTCGAGCGCTGGCGGTACCGCATGCGGGTGGCGGAGGCTACGGCCGCCTACAAAGAGGGCCATGAAGCGGGCAAGGCGCTGTTTGGCGAGACCGAGGACGAGGCAAAGGACAATGCTGGCTCCGAGGAGTACCCGCTCCGCTGGCGTCGATGAGGCCTTGCTTCGCCGAGGCCCCGTGGTGCCAACAACGAGGCAGAGGACACCGCCGGCTCCGCCGAGGCCCCGCCCCACCAACAACGAGGCAGAGGACATCGCTGGCTCAGCCGAGGCCCCACCCTGCCGGCAACAAGGGAGGATTTCCACCGCTCTGCCGAGGCGCCGCCCGCCGGCAACGAGATAGAGGACATCGCCGGCTCCGCCGAGGTCCCGCCCCGCTGCCAATGAGACCGTGCCACACAGAAAACAAGGAAGAGTAGAACATGGTAGGTCGCCGCCGCTCTGGTCCAAGTAAGGCCACCACTGCTACCCTCCGGTTGAAGCCAAGCTAGGTGGGTTGACCATTGACGGCCGGTTAGCTTCTTGGCGGTGACGTGGAGTCGGAGAGCTGTGTTGGAGAACAACGCTGCTTCTACTTAACTGCTGGTGCAGTTGGCTGACTGACATGTGGGCCCAACAGGCCACATGTCAGTTACGCAACTGCACCTGCAGTTAAGTCACTGAAGCTTCTGTTCGGCTCAGCGGGACACATGTGGGTAGCTTCGGTTAATTAATTATACCTCCAGCGCACCCCTTTTTAGTTGAAGAATGTATGAAATGTAATGAAATCTGACATGTTTATATGAAATCTGACCGTGTATGAATGAATTTATTTTGATTAGTTCAAATTCCTGTATCACTGGCATTGGATGAACATGCAAAACAATACGTACTAGCATTATTCCCAGAGTGATCACCTCGTTTGCAGCAGTTTCACATGTAGTCCCTTCGGTCCTTTCTATTCTGCATACAAGTTTTGTCTGCAGTCAAAGTATCTCTACTTTGACCAATCTTATAGAAAAAAGTATGCACTTTCACAATGTGCGAAGTAAAAAGGAACAAAAGGAGTACAAAGAGTTTGAGCAGCTTTTTAGCGTTTTTGTACATTGCAATCAAACACAAAGGGTTCATAGAGAACATTCAAAACAATCAATGATTATGCATCTCAGTGACTCACATGTCAGAGGCAATATTTACATCACAACTAAATAATAAAGAAAAAATTGATCAACGCTGCTGACAGCAAATGGTGACCCATTCGAAAATATCAAACGCATGTCTTGCTAAAATCAATGAGCAAAATATGACAAGGTTGTCCCGTTCCAAAATATCAAATGCCTACGACTGTGGAATGGGTAGGGTTTGCCATCAGTTCGGACATTGACATGGCACCTCGTGCTAAATAAACCAGTTGTTCTTTTTGTGCAGTTCCACCAAAATCACTACAAGAAATATGTCAACTTGTGACCACCACTATTGGTCACTGAAAGGTCACTGTTTTCAATTTGTGACCTTTTTGTGACCAAAAACATAAGGTCAAAAGCTGAGGGTCGTTAACTGACTATAGCGACCTTCTCTGTGAGAAGGTCGTAGACGTTTACGACCAAAATATTCCTACCGTGGCGTTTTGGTCACTAGCAACCTCCCTAGGCCACGTAGGCATCCAGTGTGGCAAGCTGATATGGCATAAGATTCAGCCCGGTCCAATTCAGTTTTCTACATGGGCCTAGCCCAACAATTCGGCATTTTTAATGTATTTTTTTCTTGTTAATTTTCGCTAGCTACATGGGCTTGGGCCATTAATTTGGCCTTTTTTGCTTTCTGAGGTGCAGCCTTTTCACATTCTACATATTTTTTATTTTCGGGTTTTCTTTTTTTGTTACATTCAAATTTCAGATTATTGTAGTCAACTGGATGCACATTGTCAGATTCTTCACTAGGTCCCAGACATCAGGTTTTAATTTTTCACAACTTGTAACTCAATGATATACCAATCAGAGAACACATTTTAAATATATACAAATAACAACCAAATCACCAATGTATCAATCAAGTTTATTACATTCCACCAATCACAATATAACCATACAATATTACACCAATCACAATATAGCCCTCTACAGATAAAACACTCAACAAGTACAGGCACATCTCCAACACCTTAGCGCCTTCAACCTGCAAAACATCACATCCAGCCACATATTAACGATCAAATCAATTCACCCCTTGACGCCCTAGTAGGTGACGACGATGTGGTAGTGGTGGAAGCCGCCGCCGGGGCCGACGGCGCCTGCGGTGTCCTCGTCGTCATCGAAGGCGATGACGACGGATGGGTCAACGTCGAAGCAGATGCGCTGCAGGCCACATCATCATATTTGAGCATTAATATTTCCGTATTACTACACAGGAACTACAGCACTAGGAGTACACAGCAACTAGTAGCAGAACACCAATATCATCAGCAACATGAGTATAACAAGCATCTTGCCTTACTGGGATAAAGTGACACAGCAGAATTACTAGGATACAGTGACACAGCAGCAATAAGATAACATATTATGTGCTATAGGCTGACATTTCCAAAGTGGCACGTTTGATATGCTAAGGACTTGTTGATCTAATCCAGGTTTTGTTTTACAAATTAGTCTTGCTGTAAATTCAGCTAGTGTTCAAGTTATAAACAGTTTCTTTTTACTTGCCATCTTTGTTTCTTCTCCGTGACATTTAGTAGCACACAGGAGTATATCCTGCTGTGCCTATGCATTGCAAGAGCCAAACCAATACTAAATATTATTGCAAACCTAACATACTTGAACAGCTTGGTCAGGGCAAGAACAGACCTGATGAGCTCTGAAGTTGAACAAATGGTGAACGAGCCCAGCCATGGCCACCTTCTTGGTCTTGTCCAAAAACAGAATAATCCATGATTAGATGATTGAAATAGCTTAAGAAACAAGAACACAGAGCATGCAGTGTATGGTTAAGAGGAGAAGGGGGCATACTGGGCTGACCTCGTTGGCGTGCTTCTTGCCGCGCACGAGTTCGTGGCGCGGGGGCGGGGTAAGGCTCCTCGATGTTGGCGCTGGAGGCAACGCTGCTGCCCTGCTCGCCGGCATAGCCGCTGCTGCTGGGGCTGGGCTCTGCACTAAGCTGGGAGTAAACAAAACAACATCAACAAATGCATCCAGGGAGTTTCCAACATCATGTGTTAAATAAAATGAAGGTGAAGTGCTCCACACCACTGACTTATCTATAGATGCAGATTTGTACCAGCTGACATGATGCATACAACTAATCTACAAATGGCTAGCTGTTATGATAGGCTAATCTGCAACAAATAATCTATGACATATCTTTACAACCAACCATTCATTCCAGCAATATATTACAACCATGTCAAGCAAGCAAACATTTTACTTCTGAAGATAGGAAACCCAGATCAGCACCTTCATCGTGACCACAAGCTTGACTTGGGTATGCATACTGCAAAAACAAAGGGCATTTGATTAGGCGAAGGAAAATAGCAGTTTAAATCAGCTAATTATATTCTGTAGCACATAATTCAGTTAACAAAATCACATCTGAACTCTGACGCTCTGTCTCTGGCAATTAACTCCAGTTTCCATCCTATCTCAAGCATCATTCAAAAATATTTTTTAACGAACACAATTGTTATAAATACCTCTTACAATGGATACCACAAACCTGTATCCATATTGTTCGATCCCAGGAGAACTGGCTATGATTGACAACATAAAAAAATGAAACATGCAGGACACAGACACACGCACACAGACAGACACATAAATGTGTAATCAGAATCAACTATCCTATACCACTGGATAGTCCAGCCCCTGCCCGCTTCTTAAAAACTGGTTATATCAAGTGCTAAGTTGTCTAGAAACTGTGGATTAAGATGAACAAGACAAAAGACTATCTACCCTAGCATTAGCACCAGGTCCAGAAAACAGCACCCCACCCCAGCAGGCGCATAAATTGGTGTTTGCATTATATCTCCAATGGCAACGGGGTGCCGCCCAACCATGTAGCATTGTGCAGATGCAAGTGAGGCCAGACGTAACCGCGCAAGAGCAGACCCGCATGCTTTAAGAATTACTTGATGTACGCATGCAGATGCAAAGTTTGAATTACTTGATTTAAGAATTCATTAAGTGACTTTGGCATAGAAATAACAGGGAACCGGCCATAGAGATACACCACGGAAACAGACATGTTTCTAGAAAGGCAGAACAAAGTTAGATATGTGGACAGTCATCTCTGAAAAGAGATTGTACATGGTACATAAACAATAAAACAGGGGTGCAAATTAACAGAGTTGAACTAGTTGTAGAAATTTGGACCATACAAAGTTACAAACTAACGAACAAAGCAAACAGACTGAATTCGGCATGAGAATTAGTGGTTCTGGGCACTAGCTGACCTCCTCATCATCAGCTTGGGATTGGGAGACAGGGGGGGCTTGGGAGGGGGTGTTACCGAGCGAGGTGCACTGCGTGATGACGACGACCTCCTCCCGCGAGACGCCGGTGGCCACCGCCAGGTCCCCCACCGCACGGAGCGGTAGGGCCAGCTCGTCCGTCACCACGAGCGCCGCCACGATCGTGGACGCCATGGACCCGGACCTGATCGAATCGTCTGCAACCCTGCGTGAGGAATAAAATGGCACGCGTTAGGGAAGGGAAGGGAAAGGAGGAAGAGCAGATCGAAGAGGGGGCGGGTGACCTTGATGGCGAGCGGCGTCCCGGGCAGAGCGAGTTCATGGCCGGCGCCTGGCCTCTCCTTCCTGATTTGAGGGGAGGGAGACGGGTCATGGCATCTGGGGCATGCATCCGCACCGTGATCCTGATGGGATCTACACGAGGCCGCTGCCGCCCCTCCCCTGCCGTGGGGCCGGGTGCGGGTCACCTCCCACGAAAGGAGACAGAGACAGAGCCAGAGCGGACATGGATGGGACTCGGACGCGCGGCGGAGGTGGTTGCCGAGGCGGGCACGGAGACGGGGTGGGTCACCGGGATTCGTGGCGCGGTGGAGGCGCCGTGAGTAGTGGAGGAGGAGAGGGCGAGGGAAGGAGGGCGCCGCAACCGGCGATGGGAAGCGAGAGAGAGAGGGAGGCGGCGTCGATCTGGATCGGGGAGAGAGAGAGGGAGGCGGCGTCGATCTGGATCGGAGAGAGAGAGAGAGAGAGGGAGGCAGCGGGCGGGTGAAAGGGAGGAGAGGTGAGTGAGGTAGGGTTTGGTGCGGTGGGAGCGGTGGGGGCGTTGCGGAAGGAGGCCGGGGACGGGAAGGAGGTGGCAGCAATGGCGGCGAGGGAGGAGATAGGCGGCGGTGGGTGGGTTCTCGGGGAGAGGGGGAGAGAGATCTGGATGGAGTGAGGGCTGCTAGGGTTTGGGTTGGGGGAGAGAGACCTGAGAGGTGAGTGAGAGTCATTGGATCCGTGGGATCTGGACGGTTCACATCGGCTACATTGGAGTGATCCGTGGGAAGAGCCCTGATTGGTTCAGAAATTTTATGATTTAAAATAGTTTTTAAGTACTAAAACTAGGAGGTTTTGTGAAGCAGCTATCAAAAATATTTTCCAAAATGGCACAACTAGATTTATCACTCAATTTAGACCATATTTTATGGATGATCACAAATTTGCATGCATTTTTTATCTTTCTAGCTATTTTTAATCATTTTTGGAGTGCCCGAAATGAAGTTTTTTTTTAAGGAACTACCAAATAATTGTTGTAAAAATAGGTCAAATAAATTTTATAAAATACTAGGCCATTTTTAATGCATAGTTGACCAAATGGTTGGGTGTCAAAAGCTTTGATCCACCTCTCATGAAAAGGACAAATTTCTACCGGTTCAATTGGAGGCGGGTCAAATTTGAACTGCAGTTGCCTCATAGTTTGCTATTTATTTTTTCCAAAAATCATTTCTAGGTACATAAGTATCTATTTAATTAGAGAAACATCAAAAAATTTCCAAGATTCAACCACTAGGTAGGAACGGTCAAGCCCGCCGTTTTGACCGCATTTTGAAACGGGCATAAAAAATTCAAGAAAAATCAAATAATTGGGAAACCTTCGCATTGTGTCATTATATATGGCCAAGTTCCCAGGAAAAATAACAAACTTGTAATACGGTAATTATTTTAAAAAAGTGTTCTCAAAAATGAGCTATCATGCGTGAAGATTCATGGCTTTCAAGCCAAATGATCAATCTTATGGCCACATTCATGGCATAGTTTGTTCAAATGATCTCATATTGTGCACAAAGGTACATCTTGGAATTCCAAACAATGCTGCCTAAGGAAGTTTTCATTTTTTTTGCACGGAAAATTCATTTTTCATTTTCCGAGTGCCCAAAAGGAGGTTTTTTTGTGAAGGAACTACCAAATAATTGTTGCAGAAATGGACCAAATCAATTTTATAAAATACTAGGCCATATTTAATGCACAATTGACAAAATGGTAGGGTGCAAAAATTTTTGATCCACCTCTCGTGAAAAAGACAAATTTCCGCCGATTTAGGTGGAAGCGGGTCAAATTTGAACTGCAGCTGCCTCATAGTTTGCTATTTATTTTTTCCAAAAATCATTTCTAGGTACATAAGTATCTATTTAATCAGAGAAACATCAAAAAAATTCCAAGATTCAACCACTAGGTAGGAACGGTCAAGCCCGCTGTTTTGACCGCATTTTGAAACGGGCATAAAAAATTCAAAAAAATCAAAAAATTGGGAAACCTTCGCATTGTGTCATTATATGTGGCCAAGTTCCCAGGAAAAATAACAAACTTGTAATACGGTAATTATTTTAGAAAAATGTTCTCAGAAATGAGCTATCATGCGTGAAGATTCATGGCTTTCAAGCCAAATGATCAATCTTATGGCCACATTCATGGCATAGTTTGTTCAAATGATCTCATATTGTGCACAAGGGTACATCTTGGAATACCAAACAATGTTGCCTAAGGAATTTTTCATTTTCTTTGCACGGAAAATTCATTTTTCATTTTCTGAGTGCCCAAAAGGTGGTTTTTTTGTGAAGGAACTACCAAATAATTGTTGCAAAAATGGACCAAATCAACTTTATAAAATATTAGGCCATATATAATGCACAATTGACAAAATGGTTGGGTGTCAAATTTTTTGATCCACCTCTGGTGAAAAAGACAAATTGTCGTCGATTCAGTTGGAAGCAGGTCAAATTTGAACTGCAGCTGCCTCATAGTTTGCTCTTTATTTTTTCCAGAAATCATTTCTAGGTAAATAAGTATCTATTTAATCAGAAATACATGGTTTGATGGCGAGACATCGAGGTTTGGACAGTGGCCGAGGGCCCCAACTCTAGAGCGCGTAAGCTCGCATGCCCGCCGCGTGGTCACCGCGTGACCGTGGCGTTGCCATGTGTTCTGGGCACCTAGGCATGTCTAGTGGGTTGGGCACTCCCCAGGTAGGTGCTAGGAAGAAAATCACAACATAATATTCTCATGAGGAGACCGATCAATGCTCAAACATGAATAAGCAGCCAAGTGTTTGATTTGCAGTACGGGAAATGCCCATGGCTAATGGGCGTGAGTTTTGGCTGAGGATGATCAGTTACTAAGAAGACCGTCTTCACAAATTTTCACCTCAAAAGGAGGAGCCTAGGTGGTACTTGCTTTACAAAGTACCACACTGGACATAAATACGAATGTTGAAGCTGGGCTCAAAATAATGAATGGATTGAGCTGGCATTTGGTGGAGGATGGTTATTTGGGCATAGGAAAGCACTGTAGAAAATGGATACCATTTGGACATGCCAAAGTGGTACTTCCTTCACAAAGTGATGCTCTGATCAGAATAGGAAAATGAATATTTTTGAACTATTTTTGAACTAGGCAAGGAAGGTTTTTACATATTTGATGAAGATATGACCCAAAGAATTTATGAGATTTTTTTGGGAATTTTGGGAATAACAGAAATATAGGTTGCTTCACAACCTAGGGCAAAAACCGCCACATGGACATGACACATAGGCAAAACTGATGAGATGGCGCCTAGTCATCACAACCCACCACAATCTACAAGGCTATGAACATCTATATTGGTCATTAACAACTAGAAATAAGGCAGCGGACTAGCACTGTTTGCTTTGTGACCTTTTCGTGTAAGGAAATTACGACCTTTCTGACCAAAATGGTCGCAATGGTTTAGGGTTTGGAGCCCCTCGAACAGCTTTTGACCAATTGGTCTGAAATGGTCATAGATCTATGACCAATTCTTCCAGGGTCACTGACAAAAGGTCACTAGTTGACATATTTCTTGTAGTGAATCAACCAAATTCGCGCGTAGCTTCTATGATTTCGCCCTTATATGTTGCAACGCCTTGAACTTATCGGCACCTCCTTTCTTGTGGTGGAAATGAATGATTCGACGTATTCATGAAAATTTTGTGCAGTTCCCATTGAAATCAAGCTGAGCACCCCTGTTTGCACAAATACAAAAAAGTGATTAGTATAAAGCAAACTATACTATTAATTGACAGTTTAAACAGGCACCTACATGGTCCATGTAGAGCACACTTTTAGAAAAATGGAACTCACTAGAAAGAATCCTAGAACAACATTGTACTCGCGCATCACAACAAAAAAATGGAGATTTGTCAGTCCTTCTGAGCTGAAGTTAGTTTGGTCTTGTGGGGAGTAATGTAACCATCCTTCAACTGCTCCTTCTGATGAGAAGATAGACAGGGCTTCTTCATACTGGCATAATCGGAACTAGTCACTTCACATGGTCCATATTCTTCTTCAGAGGAAGATGATCCTGTTGTGCAAAGACAAGAGGAAAACTAAATGCTAGCATCCCTGTTTGCTCGAAAAAAGGAAAGGAAATATGTAAAACAACTCAGATGAAGCACTTCTCAAGGACAATACCACTTTTTCATGACAATATCTAAACAGTAGCACAACACCAATAGAGATGACAAAGCTCAATCATATGGATGAAATCAGTGGGCGAGTACCAACCTTTGTCAGGAGGCTTATTGTGTAGAGCATACAGATGAAGCACTTCTTCGAAACCATCTGTTGCTATCTACGGTGGTGGCCATGCTTACTATATACTCCTCGATTAGTTTAATGTTTCCAACATCTTCTTGTGCAGTTCCACTAAAATATATGGTATCTTCAAAGAAGATCCCTGTTTGCACAAGTAGAGATAATTACGTATTACATTAAGAGTGGCATCAAATCAGTGGCAAAACAATTGCTCATTCCAGCCATATCAATAAATTAAGATGCAAAACTATATCATTACTTGTGTCATCACAGTTCCAGTGCTTCATTACAACACCGGGAGTTGATTTCTGTTTTTGTTCCGCTTGTTCTTCCCCTTCATCACTTGGTTCAATAACAGACAAGCTTCGCCTTCAATGTAAGATTTGGCATGTCAATTAGGGAGCACAAGTATAGTACTAAACTTAATTTTCTGATGAAAGTGGCAAAATACAGGCCAACAGTTGTGAAATATCCTTATCTTACCTCAATGGGATATTAAGGTGCACATACAGATTGGAAGTCGTGTCTCCATTTGTGCAGTTCACTAAAATCAAGCAACATTATCATACAAGTAGCACAACATATGAAAGCACACTGCAGAATCATGTGAAAGAAGGCTAGTACTGACCTCTCATGATGCGGAATTCAAACAACTCGCAAGAAGAAGATCTGAACCAAATTTGCCAACACAGATAGGAAGTAAGATCTCCTCTTGTGCAGTTCCACTAAGATCAAGCAATCAAGCAACGTTGTTGGTGTGACATTTTGGTTGAACTGCACAAAACACTCTTAAAACAAAAGTGTTTTGTGCAGTGCAACAAAAGGTCACAATGGCAACGAGGTGAAGTAGATAACCGTGTTTACACAGAGGTGCAAAGGAAACAACTAGTGGTCAATAATTGTGGATGACACAAAAGCCAAAAATAAGAAGCATCCACCTTATCTAAATGGGAAAGAAAGCAAGACAGTAGCATTTCTCGAACGGTGGCATTGATTAATATAAACATAGAGATTATATTAACAATAAAATTCGTTAAACATGTAATTTTCCAGCGGCGTTATTAGAGGGTGTTTGTTTACAGGGACATTTTGGTGTAGGGACTAAAAAAACTCCGTGTCAGTCCCATCTAAACCAAACAGGAGGGACTTTTAGGGACTAAAAGTGGGCATTTGGGACTAAAGAAAGAAGACCCCGAGGGAGTCTTTTTAGGACTTTTTCCAACAGTTGCCCCTGCCACGCATCGCACCTTGTCTCTATTAGTTCATTACTAGGGGTAACATGGTATTTTAGCATGTCATTTAATAACCTCTAGTCCATGTTTAGTCCCTGGAACCAAGCAGGTAGGGACTAGGGAGTTTTTAACCAAATAGGGCCTTAGATTAACAACAGCTAATGAGTTGCACGGGACAGTGGAGGCACCAGCACCATGTGCATCTACCGATGTACTGTGGTCATGCACAGTTTGTTGCAACAAAGAACAAACAACCAAGGAGCATATTTGTGTTGGTCCCAGTTTTGTTATCTTTAGACACCTTTCCCTATGTGAGCGCAGCAAATCTAGTCCTGCTCAAACTCTACAGCCTTGTCCCCCAAAACAAAAGATCAGTTCATTACAGATGTGCGTACTGCGTTTGTCATTGTTTTCCCTTTTTGACCAACGTACGTGCTGGATAGCCAGTCTGTACTAGTACTTTTGCCCCTTCCTTTCCTCTTTGAACCACGTCCTAGATTTATGCGATACAACTTTCCCCACTACTTTCCCCCATTCCTTTCCTCTTTGAACCACATCCTAGATTCATGCTATACAACTTTCCCCCTTCCTTTCCTCTTTGAACCACGTCCTAGATTCATGCTATATACAACTTTTCCAACTACTTTCCCCCACTCCTTTCCTCTTTGAACCACGTCCTAGGTTCATGGTATACATGCAGCTAGAGCAATGCATGTGGAGTAAGTAAATTATGCCTTAAGGTTCTTGGGGCGTGGTTCGGTGGGCGACGGGACGGCAACAAAGAAGAAGGGGCCGACCCTCCCGCTCCGCCGCTGGGTGAAAGTGAACAGCTGCGCCGGTAGTGGATTCCCTCCCTTGCCGACGACGACAACGTTAAGCCTCCTTCCCTTCCCGGCGGACGGATCCTGCCGGCTCTTTGAGCAGCAGTGAGGGGAGAGAGAGGCCAACGAAGTCTTGTTTAGATCTGGAGATGGCGAGAGAGTGTGAAGAGAGCAACTAAAAGCGTTGAGGCTCCAGCGTGTATATATATACTGGAGAGAGAGTGTGAAGTGTGCAAACCCTAGAAAACAAGTGCCGAGGCTGCGGCTTATACATGATGAGGTGATTATACGGTCACTACGAGATCGTATAGCTCCGTATCCATCCATTTTGACCAGTCAAAGAATCCTCCTGGCACAAATTATGCTCAAGTGTAGTTATCGAACCCGAGACCTCAAGTTTGATGAGCGAACAGGCTAACCAGTTACACAACCCTCCCGTTATGTTCAACGAGAGGAAAATAACCTTTTATACATTCCTGCATTCGTGTGACAAGCATGCCGTGTTTTTTGTGTGGGGGGGGAGTCATTGGGATTTCAATCATAATCGTGTGATGTGGCTTTGGTGGTAAGACTAGCCACAGTGGTGCAGAAATAATGCAGCCTTAGTCACCTTACCTCTCTCCACGTAGTACGTTGGGTCCCACCAGTCAGAGGGTGAAACAAACAAATTAATAAGAAAAATTAAAAGTGCCAGCGATGTATCTTACCTCACACATCTCGCTACTGCTCGGGAACACTGTCCAAATGATCCCTCTGTTCGCTCACGTACTATTTTAAGTGAATCCTTATTATAACATGCACACAATTTTGGGCACTTGTATTCGACCTAAGTCAGTGTGCCACCGTATCTTGTATACTTACTACTCCCTCCGTCTAGGTGTAATAAGTCACGTTACAAGGTGCAACGGGACCAAGGTGCGTGCGTGTGTGTGTGTGTGTGTGTGTGTGTGTGTTTAACAGCATGTGTGTGTTAGAGAGAGCGACAGATCTACCTACTCCTACAGAGAGATGGTGTGTAGTGTACGATTTTAGCCACGAGAGTCGGTGCATCCTCTCGTTTCTGGGCGTGTCCGGTAGGGACATGCGGACAGCTGCCACGCCCGCTCCTGACCAGCCTGGCCCACCCAAAGCCCCTCCATCGCCCGCGCGCACTTCCTGCCCGAAATGGTCAGCGCCACTCCAAAGAATCAGTGTCGCATTCATGTCCGTGCAGAGCGGAAGCGACCTCTCACTGGCGCAAGAGTGATGGTTGCTTCGTCCGTCCAACTTACTGTTGGGTCTATGTGATTTGACGGCTCATTGGTCTTTATTACTGAGGTGGTAGGACTGCTGGATGTCCCACGCTTTCGGCGAAAGGAGGTACTACTAGATTACAATTTTCTCCATTACAGCAGAGGAGTGCAAGAGCAGTGAAAACACACAGGCTCAATGATTACATGGCCCACCTCACACTATCACCATATTTTCTAGACACCGTGCGACACCTAACTCTTTACATAGTACTCCCTCCGTTCCTAAATACTAGATGAGTCCCCGCGCATTGCCGCGGAACAGCCGTATATCTCTCTGCGCAAAATTATCAATTCCATAGAAGTAAAGAAAAACTCTATAATCGCATGACAAATGTGGTAGCCAAACTAAATAAACTCCCATCATCATTTAGATCATCCCATGTAAGGTAAAAAGATCAGCCAACTCCTACTGCATAATGGGATTATATTTTTTGTTTTTGACATGTTAATGGGACTTAAAAGCTCACTTACATGCATGCTACCGGTGCATGCTTGCATACAGACATGTTGATGTGATTTAAAACCCACTCACATGCATGCCACGGTATTTCTGCATGCTTGCATGTGGCTTAGTGTGGAGCCTCTGAACGTCTAGATCAGACGGCTATTATGGACTGATTTAGTTCATTTAACGGCTACGTTAATTTTGATGATGTGGCTCAAGGAGAGGATAGAGAATTCCTAGTAGTGGGGGCAACTAGCTATTACTAGTAGATAAGTCTTTGTAGAGATTCCACTAGGTGAACTACATACGGAACAAAATGAATGAATCTACACTTAAAATGCATCTATATACATCCGCATGTGGTTCATGGTGAAATCTCTACAAAGACTTATTTTAGGAACGGAGGAAGTACTAGTACAGTATGTACTGTAATTTATCAGCGAGATAAATTTGTACAATGCTATGAAGCTTCCAGCTTCTGTTACATGTATCTTGCGTCCAAGGTTGCCCGTTGCAACATTTCATCAAATACAAAGGAGACTAACATGCATGCTATTGCATCTCAATGATTGACAGATCATAGCAAATATGTACTCCCTCCGTTCCAAAATAAGTGTCTCAACTTTGTGCAATCTTTAGTACTCCCTAGCCCTTGAACACTTATCTTGCGTCCAAGGTTGCTCGTACTACTACTAAAGTTGATACTTATTTTGGAACAGAGGCAGCTAAAGAAAAAAACGATCCATGCAGTCCCTAGCCCTTGAACCGCAAACCCTAACCAGGCTTCAATTCGCTGGCAACATTCGAGCTTCCTAATAAATGAAGTTTGCAACCTTTTGACCATCGGATCATTTTGTGCAGTTTCACCAAAATCGAGATGAGCATCCCTGTGGCAAAGAAATTGAAGAAGCGTTATTAGAATAAGATTACTGGGACTAGTTGATGAGACATAAACTCATCACAAATACAGTATGTAGAAGCCAGTAGAGGTATGCGCGGGGCAAAGAAGTAGAGAAATATCCACATGGAGTGATGTGGGTGGCTGGAGCAGTGGTGCAAGCCGGCTGTAAAGGGAGTTGTACCTGAGGGACATAGCTCAACCTTGAGGAGGGCAGCGGGAGGCGGCAACTGCCCACGCCGCGGCAGTGAGCAAGGGACGAAGGCAACCTCACCGGCTTTGTGAGAGAGAACAGCAGGGACCCCTGATCGGGACGTGCCGACAGTGGGTTTTCACTGTCGGCGACGGCGACCGCATCTACACTAAGCATCCACCCCTTCCCCCGGCGAACGTGATCCGCCGGGATGTTAGAGATGTGGCCACAGTCGTTTTGTGCGAGAGAGTGTGAAGAGAGCAACCCCAGCAAGCAACCGTGTAGGCTGGCCCGTCCTGACTATGTATATAGTGGAGCGGTTTCCTTTTCTCTCCATATGAACCTATCATATGCGTACGTGCCACTAAAGAAAAAAAACTTTATTTATAAATGATGCGGCACCTACTACTCGTTCTCCTATAACCTAGAACTTGGCATCTCCAAAATATTAACCTTGCGATTGGCTGTTCGCCTCTTCGGGAAGTCGAGCAATAATGGTAGTGCGGTATATATCATTCTAGCTATATGAGATCGAATGAATTGCTGCACGTCCACCACGTGGGCGAGGGTCAAGGGGCAAGGGAGAGTGCTACATACGGAGCAAAATGAGTGAATCTACACTCTAAAATACGTCTATATACATCAGTGTTTGGAGTATGTACTAGTAGTTCATATTGAAATCTACTAAAGGACATATATATTCCAAACAATATGATATAATCTCTATAACCAAGGTAGTAGGGACAAGGAATAAACGGAGGGAGTAGTAAATTTTTCTCCTTGTCATGCGAGCCACCGCGCGCATGGGCGAGGGAGCAGGCGTAAGGCGGAGCAAGCTTCACCTCATCCTGCGAGCCACCGCGCCCGTGGGCGGGGGAGATGGCGTACTAAGCAAGCTTCTCCTCGTTCTACGAGTTGACGGGACACATCAAAGGTACTCCAGTGTATAGAGCCTTGCCTCTAATGTAGGCCCCACATGGTTTGCCTCTTTTTTTAATTTAACATAACACGTCAAGTCGCAATTTGTTTGTTCACCCGTGGTAGACGATCCTCCCTCCACCAAGTGGACAACCAGTACACGTGCCAAATTACCACGTGGGCTGCCTTTTTCGTACAGAAATGAGCTCCACCGTGTACCCGCGCGGGTGTGGTTGGGAAAGAGACGGGAGTACGTGCGCCGTGCATGCACCTCTTCTCTTCGTGCATGTCCCCCACCTACGTGGGTGTGTGTGAGAGATACAAACTGCGTTCATGAGTGTTTTTTGTTTTGGGTGGCGGTTGATTTTGTGAATTATTTGTGGGAATATGTGTCGATGACATCTCAAACAAAATTTTGCATCCAATGTGTGTGAAATGGAGGCCTGTCCATATCATATATAGAGGGTCGGGCAATCCACGAGAAGAAAGGGAGGGGTCATAGATATCGATAGAGTCGAAGAGGGGATCAAGTGGGTGGGTGCGAGATCGATGAAGAGAGCCATCGAAATTGTGTGTGTCTGCAAGTCAAAGATATAGGGCGACTGATCTACCGGAACGTTAGAGGGCACATGTCAAGTTTGTGTGTTGCAGGGAGACATGACTAGAGCGCTCGATGTATCGGTGTGTGTGGGGGGAGGGGTGGGGGAGGGGTAGGCAGAGGCCTAACTATAGAGGTAGAATGACTCATATATGTGTTGAGAAGGAGAGACCCAGCTATGTCTTGAGGGAGATCGGTCGACATCCATACATAACTGAAGGACGGGAAATATGATGGGACAGAGAGAGAGAGAGAGAGAGAGAGAGTAGAGAGAGAGAGATAGAGGAAGGGAGAGGGGTAGAGTGATGGATGGGTGCTGGATTTGCTTCTCGAAGATGGTGGGAGAGGCCTACTAGACAAACTGAGGGTGGAACTGCAATGTTATCAATAAGAGTGGGGATGTGTTTCTGTGTGTGCCTATGCGTGATAGATCTGTCGGGACGCATCCATGGATGATGAAGGGGAACCATGTGTTTGGTAAGCAAACCTAACTAGATCGGTAGATCAATTGTTATTTGTCGGAGGAAGGGAGAGACATAACTAATGAGGTAGATCGATCGATGCGTGGGTAAAAACGAGTTATAAGGACCTAGCTAGCTATATGTATAGCCAGAGATCGGTCGGTGTACGTCCATTTGTTAGAGGCAAATAAGACCCTGTGAGACGGATAGATAGAGAGAATGGAGCTAGGAGGTGGTGAGAGAGGCCCAGCTACTAGCTAGATAGGGGGAGGAGTGTGCGGTTGTGAGATCGATGAAAAGAGGGGTGAGAGTTTACGCGTGTGTGTGACCGTATGAGAGACACGAGGCAAGGACACATAAAGGAGGAGATTGAAGGTGTGTGTGTATGTTGTAGGCAGGCGTCACTGGAGAGGTTTATCGATCGGTGTGTGTCAGAAAGGAGTTGTGGAGACTCTGGGAGAACGACCTAAAGAAAAAAATGAATGTGCCCAGTGGATAGAATGCCGAGGGAGGGGGAGGGCGAGGAGGGCGTGTGTATGCAGGAGAGAAAGTTAGTGGTAGCTACAAAGGTTAGAGGATTGTGTGGGTGTAAGAGACTAACAAAGATCATAATTTGATATGAAAGCGGATTCATATATTTGAATAGGCGATCATAGTGTTTTAAACATATGCATGCATGAATATAGCGGTGATACACGTGTTGTGCACATGTTATACCATAATGTGATAATGCATGGCGTTTGCCACTCACAGCTAAATGCCGAACAATCTAAACCATACTATACATCAAACAATCTCACATTTTATTTGAATTTGTGATAATGTGTGGTGCAGCTTACAACTAAATATCGAACAATCTAAACAATACTATATATCAAACATTCTCACATTTTATTTGAATTTGTGGTAATGTGTGGTGTTTGCAACTCACATCTAAATACTTGTAGGCGTAGGGGGCGGGGCACCATACGTAATGTGATAAACACATTATACATATGAGACATGGTTTAGATTATGAAGATCTAGCTAGAGCTAGAAATGTAGTGTGATTTGAAATCAAAATAAAGTGGATTCAAAAAATCGAGTTCGAGTTCATATAGTACACATAGTTCATATGTAACTCGAGACTAATCATGTGGTGTGCTGTGAAGATAATACACAAACGATGGTTTAACTTGACAATAATGATGATTGTAGATCTTATTAAAACAGAGAAACGAATTCAAATGCTTTGACTTCACAACAATCATTACTGTAGATCTTATTCAAATAGAGAAACGAATTCAAATTTAGTTCATATTGAAGCGGTAGTATATACGTTTGGAATGCACTAAAACGTTCATTTGAGTAGTAGGTTGCATGCATTATACACGTAGCGAAATATTTTAATTGAACATAACATGAATTCAAAGTTTTGAGTGACATTTGTAGTGCGCATTGATTTGGTACAGTACATGTTAGGCTTGTCCGGAAATTTCAACCCGCGCCTTGTTAGCCCGAAATATTTAAGATATATCTTTGTCTCGTCGTGCTCCGACAACATCCTCCATCTCAACCTGTGCCTTGCTATTCCGAAATTACAACGCGCGTGAAAACTCCCACCTCCTGTGAAATCCCGACACGTGAAATGCCCGTGGTACCCCTGAACCAAAGAAGCACCTCAAATTGGTGGGGGTACTTTCGTAACTTACCCCACATTTTGGACAAGCACGTCCCTAAGCCATGGTTCCCCACTACCATCCCATCCGCCCACCCATTCGTACACCGAGGCCGCGAAAACCCGTGACGAAGCCCCACACCCTGCTCCGTCCGGCACCCAGCCGGAGCCTCTTCCCCGACGACGTCGTCCATAGCAACACCTCGATGTCCCTCATCCACCGTACCGGATGAGGATCCGTCATCGATCTCGTCATCCCGCTGGTTCAGCCACCCCATCCTTCACCTCCAAGGAGTTGCCCCGATGTTCCCCTCGTCTTTTGCGCCACCTCCATTCCCACACCGCCGTCTTTACCTGCACCACCAGAAGAGCATCATCATCACCGTTTCCTCAGATGAAGCTGCGGCCTAATCGGCGCCACCAAAGAGGTTGTACACACTACAAAAAAGACACATCCGTGACATTTTGCGCAGAACAAATTTTTTTCTAGCATACTTATGACACTTCTATGACGATAATTGTGACAAAACCCGGTATCATCATAGATGTGGTGGGCTCCTACTTCTATGACAAAAAATCATGACAGAAAATGGGCTTTTCGTCCTGGGCGGGCCGGAGACGCAGCTGCATGACATTCTTTGGGCCGTCAATGAAGGCAAAAACCATGGTAGAAGCGAGGGCGAGGAAAATTTCGGGGAGTTCCCGGTTACGGTGGGTGGTCGGGGGCCGAGCGATGTGCGTTTCTCTCGTACACATACGCGCGTGTGAGCGAGGCGTTGGCTCTAACTGAACCGAGTGAGGTGTTTGGCTCTAACTGAACCCGAGCTATTGCATTGCAGGCTACGCGTTACTGAACTCGAGCGATCGATCGATGGCTGTTAACTGAACCCGATCGAGCGATTCCTTCACTACTGCTGCTAACTGAAGCCGATCGATTGGATGAACAGTGAGTGTTGTGGGGGGGTGGATGAATAGTGAGCGGTGGGGGTGGATGCAGGACCCCGTGGCGTTGCCTCTGGATGAACAGGACGATCCCGTGGAGGGCTGGATGAACAGTAGATGGTGAAGGGGTGCCCGTGGAAGGGTGGTTGAACAGTAGCCGGTGGAGGAGCGCACGGTGGAGGTTGGATGAACAAGAGCCCGTGGAGGCTGGAGGAGGTCCACGGTAGCCCATGGAGGCTGGAGGAGGTCGACGGTGGAGATGAACAATATCCCGTGGAGTCCCGTTTTGCGGTAGGCCACACCCCTCCCGATGAACAGGACCCCCGTTTCGACCGTAACGCTCCAACACAAGTCTGTTTCGTCCGTTTTGTGGTACGCCACACCCCTCCCGATCAACAAGACCCCTGTTTCGACCGTAGGAGGTCCGTTTCGACCGTAGCTGTCAGGTGGTGGAATCATTATTTTCCACATAATAAGGAGGCACTTCCTTGCTGCGGGCGTGGACCCAGCTGTGAGCCTCTCCACGTACAGTCCACGTCCGATGGAAGTCGTTCCTTGACCATGTTGACCACGCCGCGCCGTGAGCGCCAGGGTGGTGGATGACGGTGAGGCCTAGGAAGGGACGACGCGGAGACGGGGAAGACGCGGCAGTGGATGCCCATGCGGAGAGGAGTACGAGGGTTCACTAGTTCGGCTGTGGTATGAGGCTGCCGTCGCTGCAGGCCCTGGCCAGCGGTGGGAATAGTAGGGGGCGGTGAGGCCTCCGTGGCAGAACAGCCGGCCACGAGAAGCAGGAGCATGCGACACGACTGGCGCTGCTTTGGGCGGCTGGAGCAAGAAGACCAGAGGTTGAAGAAGCACTACGGCCATTGGATGGACATCGTACGGTCACTGGAGCTAGAATCGTTCATATTGACTAAGTTGACAAAGCCCTTCGTCCCCATCAACTTAGTTGGCCCACAAGTCATCCTCCCACTATGGTGGGTCCCAGCTAGCAGGGGGGTATTCATTTTTTTGTGCGTAATAAGGAGGCACTTCCTTGCGTGCGAAGATATAGCTGGTGGGTCAGACATGCCAGTGGGGGAACATTTTTTTTCGCAAAATAGAGAGGCCCTTCCGGTGGGTCCTAGCTGTCAGGTGGAGGAATCATTATTTTGCGTGTAATAAGGAGGCAATTCCTTGTGTGCGTCCGTGGACCCAGCTGTCAGCCTCTCCACGTACAGTCCACGTCCGATGGATGTCATTCGTTGACCGCGTTGACCAGGCCGCGCCGAGAGCACCATGGCGGTGGACGACGGTGAGGCCTAGGAAGGGAACGACACGGAGCCGGGGAAGACTCGACAATGGTTGCCCATGCGGTGGGGAGTACGAGGGTTTACTGGTCCAGCTACCCTCGCCGGAAAATAACAGGAGGTGTGGGTGAGTAGAGGAGTGGCCTAGCCAGCAATGAAGTAGGGTGGGGCGGTGCGGCCTGTGCGGCAGCACAGCCGGCCACGGGAGGCGGGAGCAGGCAGTCCCACCGGAGCTGGTTTGGGTGGCTGGAGCAAGAAGATCAGATATTGAAGAAGTAGCACGGCCATTGGATTAACATCCAACGGTCACTGCTGCTAGAATCGTTTGTGGACTAAGTTGACAAAGCCAAAGTACACATCAACCTAGTAGACCCACAAGTCAGCCTCCAAATCTGTCCCAAACAGCATACAACCCGAAATTTCTAGCCAGATTCAAATTAATTTTAAATCTAAATATACCTTAATTTAAATTCAATGAAGTTTTACCCGCACAAAAACAATGAAATTTAAAATATCAAAATCCGAAAGAAAACAGTAGTTTGGAACTAATTGCCTATTTTCTGTATTTTTTTCATTTTACAGCCCATTTATTATTACTAATAGCCCATTTCTTATTACTTATAGCCCATTTATTATTACTTATAGCCCATTTTCTGGGCAAAATGCATCCCTCCTCATCTTGAAAGATTTCCGGCCCAGCAGGGCGTAGAAAAGCAAGTAGGCCTATGTTGGTTATTCTGCAAAAAACAAAATAGCTGGCTAGCCATTTTCAGAAAGGAAAAAACAAATCGGGCTGGTCATGTGCTAAACATATGAAATAAAAGCCTGGGCTAGACGGGCCACGGGTCCCACACAACCCAGTTGATACCCTTCTCCGTCCCGAAAAAACAAAATTACTGTGCGCGCTGCTGGGTCCCTACTGTCATCCTCACCATGTACAGATATCTCCTTATTCCTCTCGGTTGTTGACCATGTTGACAACACCGGAGGGCGGCACCGCAGCGAGCGAACCAAGGCGGAGGACGATGGTGAGGCCTCTGACGGGAACGAACAGGAGCCGGGGAAGATGCGCAGAGTGTTAGGGTGCGATGTGGCCACGATGCGTGCACGGCAGCACAACCAGCCGTGGGAGGCGGGAGCTGGCGGTCCCGCTGGTGCTGGTATGGCTTTGGCGGCTCGAGGAAGAAGAGACTGAAGAAACGCGACAGACGTTGAATGTCAATCCAACGGTCAAGGTTGGCACAATCGTTTGTTGACTAAGCAGACACCAAGTAGCATACTTTTTTATATATAGGAAGAAAAATGTGAGGAAAATACGTTCGTCTGCCATCCTCCTGCTACCTCTTGAGCACTGCGTTGGATTTCCCCGAAGAGGAGAGGATGATGCAGCAAAGTAGCGTAAGTATTTCCCTCGGTTTTTGAGAACCAAGGTATCAATCCAGTAGGAGACCACGCACAAGTCCCTCGTACCTACACAAAACGATAGCTACTCGCAACCAACGCGATTAGGGGTTGTCAATCCCTTCACGGTCACTTACGAGAGTGAGATCTGATAGAGATGATAAATAATATTTTTGGTATTTTTGATAGATAGATGCAAAGTAAAAAGTAAAAGGCAAAGTAAAAACAAAGCAAGTATATAAAGCGATAGAGATTGATATGATGAGAATAGACCAGGGGGCCATAGGTTTCACTAGTGGCTTCTCTCAAGAGCATAGATATTCTACGGTGGGTGAACAAATTACTGTTGAGCAATTGACAGAACTGAGCATAGTTATGAGCATATCTAGGTGATGATCATGTATATAGGCATCACGTCCGAGACAAGTAGATCGAAACGATTCTACATCTACTACTATTACTCCACTCATCGACCACTATCCAGCATGCATCTAGAGTATTAAGTTAAAAACAGAGTAACGCCTTAAGCAAAATGACATGATGTAGAGGGATAAATTCATGCAATATGATAAAAAAAACCATCTTGTTATCCTCGATGGCAACAATACAATACGTGCCTTGCAACCCTTTCTGTCACTGGGTAAGGACACCTCAAGATTGAATCCAAAGCTAAGCACTTCTCCCATTGCAAGAACTACCAATCTAGTTGGCCAAAACAAAAAGGATAATTCGAAGAGACTTGCAAAGATAACTCAATCATACATAAAAGAATTCAGAGAAGAATCAAATATTTTCCATAGATAATACTAGATCATAAAACCACAATTCATCGGTATCAACAAACACACCGCAAAAAGAAGATTACATCGAATAGATCTCCACAAGAGAGGGGGAGAACATTGTATTGAGATCCAAAAAGAGAGAAGAAGCCATCTAGCTACTAGCTATGGACCCGAAGGTCTGAAGTAAACTACTCACACTTCATCGGAGGGGCTATGTTGTTGATGTAGAAGCCCTCCGTGGTGGATGCCCCCTCCAGCGGAGCTCCGGAACAGGCCCCAAGATGGATCTCGTGGATACAGAAGGTTGCGGCGGTGGAATTAGGTTTTTGGCTCCTGTTCTGATCGTTCGGGGATATGTAGGTATATATAGGAGGAAGGAGTACGTCGGTGGAGCAACAGGGGGCCCACAAGGTAGGGGGGCGCGCCCGGGGGGGCGCCCTCCACCCTCGTGACCTCCTCTAGCACTTCTTGGAGTAGGGTCCAAGTCTCCTGGATCACGTTCGGTGAGAAAATCACGTTCCCGAAGGTTTGATTCCGTTTGGACTCCGTTTGATATTCCGTTTCTTCGAAACACTGAAATAGGCAAAAAACAGCAATTCTGGGCTGGGCCTCCGGTTAATAGGTTAGTCCCAAAAATAATATAAAAGTGGAAAATAAAGCCCAATATAGTCCAAAAAAGTAGATAAAGTAGCATGGAGCAATCAAAAATTATAGATACGTTGGAGACGTATCACCTCCTCACAGGGAAGATTCACCACATAAGTGACGAGCACCCTTGGTTTTCAACCGAGAGGTCTTGGGTTCGAGTCCCAGGCACTTTCAATTTTGTCCGCCTTCCTTCCTTGCAAAAAAAGGGAAAGAAAACCAAAGACTTGGGAAGGCGTACAGAACAAGCTAGTGTACCAGTAAAGAGACGTTGCCGAGTTTTAGAAAAAGAGAGACGTGCTCCTGTAGCTAGTTCGAATCCAAACCTAGACTATGACTATATATGGTGCTATGCTACTCTACAAGTAATGAAACTGCCATATCCAACATTCGCTTCTCCTCTTCTCTACTTACTCTGCCTAGCATCAGAAGCTCTGGCCGCACCAACCATGTCCGCTGGCTGCTCGTCCACCTGCTCTTCAGCAGGCAACAACCAGATATGCGCCAAGTCGCCACTCGTACCATCGCATGTGGGTCTCATCACACCCCCGCCGGCACGCGCACCGCAGCCGATTGCTCATCGCAACCCGCTGCCGTTGGTGTGGTGCCACTGCTGCAAATCACACAGAGTCATCCATCGCGTGTCAACCACAATCCTCAACCCTGGCCGAGTCTTCTACAAATGCCCGAATAATGGGGTAATAATATGTTTAAGTGTTGTTCTGCTGCTTTCAGTTGCTGATTTTTTTAATAGTCTGGTTGATGACCTTCCAATTTGATTCGTGCGGAAAAGGGAAGATTTGTGTGATTTGTATTTCTGGGAAGTTGCTGATGTGGGGGAATGCAACTACGCTGATTATTTGGTTAGCCGAGGAATCCCAATACCAGTAGGTTGGGGTGTTGGACAAGTAACTGAAGGAACGGCAGAAGAGGAAGATGCAGAGCAGAAGGTTAAAGATGCATTTCCTCTGATCATGGCCAAGCAACAGATGCTGAACGGCCTTGACAGCAATGAGGAGATGCAAGAGCTTGTCAAGATAATGGGCAAAATCGACGTGCTCTGTAGGATGATTGTCTCTTTATTTGTAGTGTATGTAGCACTCATGATGTATTCAGTGGCTATGACATGAGCACTTTGCTGAAACTAGTAATGAATGAAACCTGTGTAGCAGGCTAGGCGTAGTGTTGTGAACATCTAATGACTTCTATTAAAAAAATCAGGGGGTATCCCCTTTTGCTAATAAATAAATAAATAGCAGAGGCCCTGTCGGGTCAGCTTTGTTCTCATTCGAAGACGTCGAGCAAATTGCAGTCCAACAGCAAACTATGTCATCAAATTCAAGTTTCACAGCCAAATATGAGTACAACTAAACAACAATGTCATCATGTTTTAGTTGTCATACAATCACCAAACACAAATCAGCATACATAACAAGTGATGTTCTCACAGCAAAATACTAAACAACAAGTTCATCAGGTTTCAGTTGCATAGCAAACACAATTTCACATAGTAGATAAAAAACGTCTTCTAACAAGCAAATACGACAAAAGCAATGTAATCATCATCTGCAGCAGCAGCGTCAACATCTTCGCCATGTGTATCAGTCTGAATCGTAATTCCCCATGGTGTCATCTTCTTCTTCGTCCTCAACGTCCTCGAACGTTGGCTTCTTATTGATCAACTCTTGTATGTCCGCAGGACGACAAGCAGTCTTTTTGCCGGCGTCATTGACGTGATGGTTCTCAAAGATATTAGGAACATCTGTGTTATCTTGTACATCAGGAGCAGTGTAAGCATCATCTTGTTGTGCAACTTCATTAAACGAATTCCTCTGCTCAAACCTTTGCAATACTCTCCAGTCATCGCTACGTGCAAATGTGTCTTCTAAGAAAAATATCTGTGTTGCTTGATTTGCCAAAATAAAAGGCTCATTGGTCTGGTATGCCGCCTTGACATAGATGGATTTGAAATAATCATCAACTCTGGGTTTTGCGACCCTGGAAAACAGGTTATACCAACGACAGCACAACAGAACCACACACCGATGATCCTCGAAATTGAGATATAATGCAACTGAACAATGTCTGTTATGTTAGCATACATTTCAGTTGTCTCTTTGTCATACTTATCTGTGCTAATCATGGAACTGTTTATGTCTTCCTGCCTTCGTCTCGTGCAAGGGTGTTGTAGCGCACATCTCCAACAACGCAAGATTCATAATGTCTTACCCGAGTATCAAGACCCATTGCTAGTGAGTAAAGGGCATCATCAACTGCCTGCCCATCCTCCTGCATCTTCTTAACCTATGGTTAGAAAATAGACAAGTTGATCATCTTATGTACTCAATATATTAAAAAAACTAACAGTGCAATTCAAAAGCTTACATAGTTCTTGAACCATTTCACAAATCCTGCCATAACCAGTTTGTCAATGTTTCTTGGATTTTGCGGTAGTAACTCCTTTTTGTAGATGCTGCACAACATAGTGATCACGTCAAACATCTAAATATATAAGAATGTGCTAGAAGTTTAGTAGATTACGATGTATAAGCTGCAATACTGCACTTACATGATATAAGGTAGTATCTCAGGACAGTTATTCTAACCATTTTGTCCAAATCTTTAGGTTTGTCCTCTTGTCGACTCTTCCCTGTAACTCAAACAGAATAATCAAAAACATTGAGCCCGGGATTGTCTTCACCCACCTCTTTGCTAAGCTGATTAGCTGTTTCAATGTATTTTGAGCAGAATGTCAACGCTTCTGTAGCAATGTAGGCCTCTGCAATGGAACCCTCGGGTCTAGCTCTGTTCCTAACATAGCCCTTGAAAGTGCCTAGCCGACTCTCAATAGGGTACATCCAGCCATATTGTACTGGACCTCTAAGTAGTGCCTCATCATGTAGATGAACAGCTAAATGCACCATCACATCAAAGAAGGATGGAGGATATATCTTCTCAAGGTCGCATAGGATAGTTGGTATCTTGTCTCTAAGACGCTCCAAAGCATCTATCCTGATATTTCTAGTGCAGAGTTCCCTGAAGAATTGTCCCAACTCTGCAACTGATCTGTATAAGTCAGGGCGGCCCAATCCTCTAAGGATAACAGATAAAACCCTTTGAAGTAGGACATGGCAGTCATGAGTTTTCAACCCTTGTACCTTGTTTCCATCTGCACTAACTCTCCTTTCAGGGTTGGAAGCAAATCCATGTGGGAATCTCACACGTGACAGGACCTCGCAGAATTCTTTTCTTTTTACCTTGTCCAAGACGTACACAGTTGGTGCCATATCCCATGGTTTACCTTCATCTTGCACCTGCAAATCCTTTCTGATAGCCAGGTGTGTCAAATCAATTCTCAATTTTAAGGAATCTTTCGTCTTGCCTTCAATATTAAGAAGTGTGCCGATAATGTTGTCACATATATTTTTCTCGATGTGCATCACATCAAGATTATGCCGCAGATCCAAATCTTTCCAATACTCTAAGTCCGACAAAGTGGACCTGCAGGTAAACAATAATCTCTCTTCTGCCCTGCCATGCTTCCTTTTCCCGCTACCATTACCAGGATGGTTTCCTGGTGTAGTATGCCTGACCTTCTCTAATTCCACTTGCAACTCATCGGTGGTGAGCCTCTTTGGCGCATCACGGTTTTCATGCTTTGCATTGAACACATGTCTTCGGTATTTTCTAGGATGCGGCTTGTCCTTGGCAAGGAAACGGCAGTGTCCAATGTAACAGATCTTGCTAAGTATTGCGTATGACTGTGGATTCCTGTCACAGCAAACACATGCATTGTAACCATGTGTCGTTCGCCCTGACATAGTGCCCAAAGCCGGATAATCATGGATGCACCAAATTATAACAACACGCAGAAAGAAATCAGCTGGTGGGCTGCTATATAGGTCTCGAGTGAGAACACCCCTCCATAGCTGTTGAAGTTCCTCCACAAGAGGCTCCATGAACAAATCAAAATCCTTTCCAGGACCTTTTGGACCTGGGATGAGCAAGGACATCATGTAGTTTGATTCTTTGGTGCAGACATTTGGAGGCATGTTGTAAGGGATAACAAGGACTGGCCACATGCCATATGTGGCGCTCTGGTGGCCAAATGGGTTAAATCCATCCGAAGCTAAGCCAAGTCTAATGTTTCTCGAGTCAGCAGCAAACTTTTTGTGTTTATCATTGAAGCTTTTCCACTCACTACCATGAGATGGATGGATCATTACATTCTGATCTCTGTACTCCTGGTTCCTAGAATGCCACAGTACATCCTCTCTTGTTTCAGCATCATGAAACAACCTCTGCAATCTTGGTGTAATTGGAAAATGTCTCAGAACATTATGAGGAATCCTCTTCACAGCATCGCCTTCTTTCCATCGTGATGATTTGCATTTCGGGCATTCACTTAAGTTGGCATAATCCTCCCGGAATAGAACACAATTATTATTACAAACATGGATCATATCATATCCAATTCCAACTGCACGAAGGAAATTCTTCATTTTACTGTAGGTGTGTGGCAGCTCCGACGCATCTGGGAAAGATTTGCGGAAAGCGGCCAACATCGCATCGTATGATTTGTTGGTCATCCGCTCAGATGTCTTCACCTGAAGAAAGGTGACCATAGCTGAGAATACCGACAGCTTATTTCCTGGGGTGACAGGCACGTTGCATTGTTCCAACATGCGGGCCCACCGTTTTTCTTCTCCAGGTGAAAGTTTACGGAATGCACGAGTATTTCGTAGCATTGTTTCAATGTTGGTCAAACTCACTGGCTCCGCCACCACCACCTCCTCCTCCTCTTCCACCTGAGCATCAGGCGGATCAAGACGGTGATCTGCTGCTTCCACGTAGTCAATAACATTGACGTTCATAGTTTCACCATGATGAACCCACCTAGTATATGTGAGCGACATCCCATACAACTGTAGATGATTTTGCACAGTTGACTGGGGTCTTGTAACTGAATTCATACAACTGCTACACGGGCAGAGCACATCTGATTTCGGACCACCATACTCAGCTCTGATAAAGTTCATGAAGTTTTCAACCCCCTCGACATATGCAGCGGAGAATCTTCGAGCAGAAGTTATCCAAGTCCTGTCCATCTGTTAGACATACAAATTAGTTCTTCTACTAGATATTACACGAAAAACATATATTCTTTTTTATGAAGTCCAGAAAAAAATGCCTAGGTCGATGTCTAAAGCTATGGCAAGATATTTGGACGAGCAGATCTAAGTAACGAAATATATGTAAAGCTAATTCAGAAAACAGATTTGAGTGCTAAATTATGGCAGGTTGTTTTAGCAGTCAATGAGGCCCAGCACACAGCCATCGAACTATCAAAGGCCATCGCAGCAACACAGATCGAGTATAAAACGGTGTAGAGCTATTTCACCTAACAGATTGGCTACTAGACCATGGCAATCTATGTCACAATAAATATATGGCAGGATATTTTAGCAACTAATTGGCCTTGGCATGCCATCTCAGCTAAGCAGATTGAGTTCTGAACCAGGCAAGGAAGCTTCTTAAGCAGAGCATATTGAGAGTAAACTACTTCGGCAAATAGTGAGATTAACAACGTCTATCAACTAACATTCAGCGCTACACCAACATGAACAGGGCCTCAGTCTAGAATGCGCATACCGTGGGGGAAGCTGACCGCCATGCGTCTCCACACGAACGTCACCAGCGGTGGCGGCGCTGACCGCCGTGCGCCTCCACAAGAACGTAGCCAGAGGTGGCGGCGCGGCCAGAGGACGGCAGTCTACGAGAGCGTACTGTGGGAGCGAGAGGATCACTGTGCATCCCCTCGACGAACTGCGGCTCCGTCGTATCGGCGCGGCGGGGAGGGAGGCTTTGGCGGAGCGAATGGAGTGGAGGGGGACGGGGGTTTGGGGAATATTATTGGCTAGTTGGCTGAAGGGCGGTTGAATCGGATTTGGGGGGAATTTTTGTGTGGGGGGGAGGATTTTCGCGTGGTGGGCGGGGGAAGTTTGGCGCATGGTCGGTTTCTCCAAGTGCAGTCCCGCATGTCAGTGAAGAAGCAAGCCTAAGCGTGTTCCGTTTGCATGAGCCGTGTGCAGGACCGAACGTGTGTGGGGTGCAATGCGACCGCAACAGGAGTGCTGTGAGTGTACCGCCTTTTTTCCTTTTAAACTAGGTGCTTCGCCCCCTCAAAAAAATTGTTGCTTTGTGTAATTCGTCGATACTACTGCTAGTAATCCGGCAATCCCGACTAAAACGGCGCGGCCGGGTCTTTTCCCGCGCGATATGCTGGGAGGTTGGCTTAGTTGGGTTTTTTAGGACAAGTAATGCTACACCTACGTAATCCCAGTTACGTAATTAACGTAATGTGAAACGTGTGAGCTGTTCATTGTAGAATGGGGGGAGGGAGGGGCCCACCACCATGAAAATCAAGGGAGGAGAGAGAGAGGCAATTTGCGTTAACCCTTTCGTAGGTTCCCGTAGATGTAGAAAGATGTGAAATGTGTGAATGTGTAGTGGATGTACTATTGGAGTGCCTAAGATAAATTGTGTATGTATAGACCCTATGTGTTTATTTTACTTCGCACGTTAGATTTGTCTCGGTTCAATAAAAAGCAGAGTTGGTGATGATGGTGTGCCTGTCATCCTGCAATATAGGTTGTCCAATCTATATCTAACGGATAGGATGGAAACTATGACAATTTACCCACACTCCTCTCCACATTTGCAGATAAGGCTTTCCCGCGTTCATCCTTTTCTCCCACAAGATCTTGATCTTCTATGCAACGCACGGGCATCTTGCTAGTACTCCTACAATATGTATATTATTGTGAAAGTTCATATACACCGGCCGAGATTAATGCAAACACGGCAAATTTTCATTACATTTCGAACTTTTATAGGACAGAAAAATAAAAGAAACCCGACCCTAAACCTATTCTACGGCAGCGACCTACGTCCTCCATCTGTGATCTCTATGTACGGGGGCGGGGTCAAGACCCGTGAAGTGAAGGTGCGGTCTCCGGCGATGAAGAGTAGAACACGGGATACGGACCGGCAAGTTGGCACACCATGCCCTGCCGCCTCCCATGCCCTACTCATCCTTGGAGGAGTCCCCGACCTCGGCGGTGCCGGACTTTGGACGGCGGCAAGTAGGACGCGTGGCTGACGGTGCTCCCATCGTCGGCCGCCAGCGTGGCCACCACTTGTGCGGTCGCGTCCGCGTTTGGCTACGCCGCTATTGCATCGCGAGAGGCAACTTGAGCGAGGGCAGTGTCATGCCCAATATGCAACCCTATCCAAAAGGAACTCAAAGGTCCCATCAAGGATAGACCCGCATATTGAAACGCTTTTGCAAGGTGGATATCATTACATCAACATTACATAATAGATGGGGATACATCCAATACATACAATGTCACATAAATACAATAATACAGTATACAAGAACAACATCCGACTACGGATGAATCATAAACAAAAACTCAAACAATATCCACCCTGCTAGCCCAGGCTGCCGACCTAGAACCTATCCCCTGATCGAAGAAGAAGCAGAAGAAGAACTCCAAAACAAGCAAACATCGCTCTCGTGTCATGATCATCGCATAAACCTGTACCTGCAACTGTTGTTGTAGTAATCTGTGAGCCACGAGGACTCAGCAATCCCATTACCATGGCTATAAAGACTAGCAAAGCTTCATGGGAAAGGAAGGGGTAAAGTGGTGAGGTTGCAGCAGCGGCTAAGCAAATATGGTGGCTACCATACGCAAATGAGAGCGAGAAGAGAAACAAAGGAACGGTCGTGAAGCTAGCAATGATCAAGAAGTGATCCTGAACTCCTACTTACGTCAAGCATAACCCAAAGGACGTGTTCACTTCCCGGACTCCGCCGAGAAGAGACCATCACGGCTACACACACGGTTGATGCGTTTTAATTCGGATCAGGTGTCAAGTTATCTACAACCGGACATTAACAAATTCCCATCTGCCACATAACCGCGGGCACGACTCTCGAAAGTTTAAACCCTGCAGGGGTGTCCTAACTTAGCCCATGATAAGCTCTCGCGATCAACGAAGGATATTCCTTCTCCCAGGAAGACCCGATCAGTCTCGGAATCCCTGTTTACAAGACATTTCGACAATGGTAAAACAAGACCAGCAAAGCCTCCCGCTGTGCCGACAAATCCCGATAGGAGCTGCACATATCTCGTTGTCAGGGCACACCGGATGAGCCAGACGTCGGGTTGGCATAGACCCTGGTTGCCCAGGTTGCGCCGGACATCGCTCGGTTTGGACCAACACTTAGACAAGCATTGGCCCTGGGGGCTAAAATAAAGATGACCCTCGGGTTGGCCGACCCAAGGGAAGGGTATAGGTGGTGGTGAGGCAAATGGTAAAACCAAGGTTGGGCCTTGCTGGACAAGTTTTATTCAAAGCGAACTATCAGGGGGTCCCATAAATCACCCGACCACGTAAGGAACGCAAAATCTGGGAACATAACACCGGTATGACGGAAACTAGGGCGGCAAGAGTGGAACAAAACACCAGGCATAAGGCCGAGCCTTCCACCCTTTACCAAATATATAGATGCATTAATAATATAAGAGATATTGTGATATCCCAACATAACCCTGTCCACCATGGAGCAATCTTCAACTTCACCTGCAACTAGCAACGCTATAAGAGGGCTGAGCAAAGCGGTAACATAGCCAAACAACGGTTTGCTAGGAAGGGTGTCAAAGGTTAGAGGTTCATGGCAATTTGGGAGGCTTGAAGAACAAGTGATAGGTAGCGCAGCATAGCGATAGAACGAAGCAACTAGCATAGCAATGATAGTAGTGAGATCCAGGGTAACGGTCATCTTGCCTGAAATCCCGCAAGGAAGAAGAACGAGTCCATGAAGAAGATGAAGCCACGAAGGCGAACCACACGTAGACGAACGCATCCTCACGATCGCAACGAAACCGGAACTATCGAGAAGAAGCACACAACATGGTAAACACACCACACATAGACAAGACATGATGCACAACAAGCATGATGCATGACAAAGGCTACACGAAGCTACTCATGGCAAGAGATGATGCAAACAAGAACAACACATCAAAGCAAGTTTAAATGAGGCCGGGAACAACATATAACAATTCCGGTAAGTCCTCGTATGCAAATTTCGAAATTGATCCAGAACTGAATAAACATTAAGTTAAAGTTGTTAAACAGCAAGTTAAGATGCACCAATATGATCTACACGAGATTCTAGTCAAGTTACATACAAAGTTCATTAGATTCGGAGCTACGGCCTAGAGGATATGAGCAAAACAAGTTAAACATGGCATTGATGCAAAATGCATACAAACATCAAGCAAACACCTCAAAACAAGGATACAACATGATAATATGAAACTACATGCAAAATCAAGCAAGTTTCATATAGAGCACTCTCAAAACGGAGCAACGGTTCAACACACACACACACACACACACTATACAAGTCATAACAACAATCTGTCCAAAACAGTAACTAGGCATATTGCAAGCATCAAAAAAATATGCTACAGCACCCCAACATAATAACAAAAGGCATGGGCATGAAGTACTGGTAAAGCATGACAAAACATGAACACTGAGCTATCTCCAGAAACAACTAGAACATGCTCAAAAAGACATGGAAAGATTGCAAATAATAACAGTTTCAGACTTATCAGGAAATAACATCAGGTTGCAATGTTTAGAGCTATCAAACAACATGTTACAGGAAGCTATCATGGCAAACCAAGGCATGACATGAATCTACTAAACTCATAGAACAAAAGTCCCTTACTGACCATGAGCCAAAAGGGCACGGAAAATATGATGGCACCCATGTAAACATGGCAAGTTATATGACAGATTCATACATGGCAGGAACAACAATAAGTAGGCATGTTGGTGAGCTTGAATCACTCACCACAGAGCAATACATGGCATGGAAAGGCAACCAACAGTAAGAATACATGTTTATGAAGTTAAGCATGGCAAGATCAAGTTCATAGGGTGCAAGGATCACTAGGAAAACACATGGCCAAAATTGATCTTAATGTTAACAGGCTGACAGCAACATTATTTAGCAAGTTTGGAGCAAGATAACAACAATCTACAGCAAGCTATAAATGCAACCAGGAGCATAAATGGATAGAGCATGACATGTATAACAATTCATCCTTAGTGAACATCTCCAGATTATGCATAGAATGACCAGTAGCAGCAGGTTAACATAGCATCACGAAATAACAGAATATGTCTAGCAGAACAGCAACAGCAAGTACCCTACTTAACAAGCTCGATGCACTCACTACACAAGTCACAAAAATACATGGATAGCACCACTGAAAAGATGGCATGACATAGATCAAAACACATGTAGACATCAACCTCATAGGATGCACACATCAAACATGGCAAAAATGACAAATGAGCATGTTATAACAGTTTCAGCAGATTAACAGCAACATGCACTCTTCCAACAACATTTAGGGCATCAAGATGAGCTCAAATGAACATGATGCAATGGAATGAAATGAAGTACTCGTTGAGTCGAACAATTTGAAATATTACACGCGCAAAACGGAGCTACATATGCAGAGATATGATGAAACGAACATGGCATGATTATGCAAAATTATTCGGGACTTAGGCGAATCGGGGAAGGGGAAAAGTCAACCTCCGTCAGATCTGGGTTGCACGGGTCCCGAGGCGGGCTGGGCTCGCCGGAGTTGGAGGAGAGATGGCCGGAGACGGCGAAGGGGACCGGATCTGAGGCGCTCCTCGCCGGATCCGGCGCCCACGGCAGCGGAGACGAGGCCGGACGGCGACGGAGGGCGAGGCAGGGGCGGCGGGCACGCTCGCGGCGCCATGGTGGCGACCGGAGCGGGGCGCCGGCGGCTAAGGCGACGGGGCCGAGCCGGATCCGAGGTAGGGCGCGGCGGAGGAGATGGAGGGCGGCGGCGGCCGGAGGGCGCGGCAAGCGGGGCGAGGCGGCCGAGCGGGCCGCGAGCGGGGGCGACGGCCGGCGAGGGCTCGCGGCGGCGGCGAGGCGCTCCGGCGCGGGCAGGGCGAGCGACCCCGGGCGGGCGGCGGCGGCGCGCAGGCCGGGAGGGCCCCGCCTGGGCCCCGGCGGGCCGGCGCACGAGGGCGGCGACGGAGGACACGTGGCGACGGCGGGTTGGTCCGGCGGAGCGGGCGGACATGTCCGTCAGCGGGCGGACATGTCCGGCGGCGCGAGGATGAAGAAGGCTAGGGTTAGGGTGGATTCATCCGCGAATTTCGGGGGAGGGTGTGGTTATATAGGTAGAGGGAGCTAGGAGAGTCCAAATGAGGAGCGGTTTTCGGCCACGCGATCGTGATCGAACGACCGAGAGAATGGAGGGGAGTTTGCTGGGTTTTGGGCCATTTTGGAAGGGGTGTTGGGCTGCAAACAAAAGAGGCTTTTGTGGTTACCCGGTTAACCGTTGGAGTACCAAACGACCTCCAAATGCCACAAAACTTGACAGGCGGTCTACCGGTGGTATACCAAGGCCACTTGGCAAGGCTCGGTCCATTCCGAGAAAGTTTAACACCCGCACATGAGAAGAGGCAAAAGGGGAACGCCGGAGGACATAGGAGTGCCGGATTGCAAAACGGACAACGGGGAAAATGCTCGGATGCATGAGATGAACATGCATGCAAAATGAGATGCACATGATGACATGATAAAATGCAACACGCAAGCAAATGACATGGCAACGACGACGAATAACTAGCAAACACCTGGCGCATCGAATCCGGGGCGTTACAGGCGGCGACCTCGAGCTTCATCCCCAAAGACAAGCTCTCCCGCAGAGCGTTCGCACTTGCGGTCATGGCGGACGTCGTGCTAGGTAGGAAGACAATGCGCTATGGTGTGGAGGTTAGCTGGGCGTTGCCGCTTTAAGTAGCGCATTCCGGTGAGGCCAATTGTCCAGGTGTGTCATTAAGTTGCCGGAGTTGGTTCCTCAGGCACCGAGCCTCTTAACGATGACATACGAACAGACGGCATGAATGTGGGCAGCCGGCGCCGGCTGGAAACGCACCGCGTGACGACGTGAGGGACGAGGGTTTTGGTGTGCCAGGGCAGTCAGCTGCGGTCGTGGCAACGTTGGAGATGCCCTTTTCTCACATGCGATCCCCGCATGTCATTGCAAAAGCAAGACGACCCGGCATGGTCTCAGGTTTTGAGGATGCAGTTGGCCGCGCTACACCACTCCGCGGACGCGTCGCGGCGCCCCGTGCATCCTCGACGAGCCGGGTGTTGGGGTGTGTTTGGATTGTGGCCAAAGTGCACCTTACCAAAATTTTGGTCATGACCCAAAGATTGGTCTTTGTTTAGATGGTTGCCATTTTTTTGGCATGCCACTGAACTCTAGCCAACTCTAGTTCATTTTTCTTGCCAATGTCGGCAAAATCATGAGCAACCAATACCTCAACCAAAATTTTGGCTACCCAATGCTTTGATGGGGAAACCTTGGGCACAAACCAAACATATTGTTGGTCTTGCCACAACACTAACGCCACCCTCGACACACTGAAACCGACCGTGCCTAGCGATGATATGAGCGTGTCGCTCACCGCGGTCGCCGTGTCCAGAGGCGGTGCTGGAGTTGTGCCCCGTTGTTGGCCCCAACGACCCACATGAATGATTGTCAGTGGCGAGGAGGTCGTGGGCCAGCTCATCCATTGGACTAGTCTACGCTACGTCGTCCCGGCAGGTGTGCCCCACATGTTAGTTTCCCTGTTTTCCCGGCCATATTTGAGCGTCAGTGCTCCGCGTTGTGCATTAGGCCTTTCACTATGTACGCCAAGCGAGACAACTTATTGTTTATTTGAGCCGTTCAAGTATAATCATGTGGCGTTTGCTTATTTCTCATTCCTCTCCAACCCTCTTCTCCATCGACCATGTCGCCCTCCAGTCGAGTCCATCGTCCCGCATGCCTCATTTGAACATTCCGCCGAGTATCATTCGCATGTACCCACCTAGTCTTCTTTCAATCGATCTCCGGACCCTGAGATGAAATCGAGAGAGAACGAGTGGGGGCACGTGATACCTAAGGCGGATTCAAAATTTTGAACCAGTGATCATAGCATACGCAAATCATATATAAAGGGTATTCAATGTTCGTTTCATTTTTGAACGTACAATATACTCCCTCCTATCCTTTCTAGTTTACATATAAGTTTTATGTGTAGTCAAAGTATCTCTACTTTGATCAAAAAGGTATCAACATTCAACAACGCCCAATCAATATTGTTAGATTCGTACGTACTCCTAGATTTGTACTCGAGATGGTTTCCAATTTGTTTTCAACCATGTGAATTTGCTTGTTCTCGCGCATGCTCTTCCTACTAGGATTTCGCCACGTATAGCCAGTCCAATAGTAACTTTTTTAAGCTCCCTGTCCAATAGTACACGTGGAGTACTGACAACATCTGTACTCCCTCCTTCCATTTATATAGGGCCTATGTGGAGGAGAGAGATGTGAAAAAGTAAGGGGAGTGAGCTCTCATGCAAGAGCCTTAGCTATATACGCATTCCTAGTTAAATACTAGTACAGTAAATATGAAGAAAGAGATAGAGAGGAGATGGAAAAAGGTACTAATACAATAGCCAACCTTATATTTTTTTTGCGGGAAATAGCCAACCTTATAGCCCACACTACCGTATGAGTGCATATAATAGATGATGGCTATAGATGACATGGCAGTCCCTCATAGCCATCGACGGGCTATATTATTAACCATGCTCTAATGCGTTTTTAAAACCGCATTTGACTATTGACAAGATCAATAGTACATGAGATGTATAATGTGAAAATTATATCATTGGAAACTCCTTTCACATACGAATTTGACTATATGCTTTGTGTAAGTTGCATGGCATATATTATTACTCTAACATTTGGTCAAAGTTAGTCTCGAAAAATGCATTAGGCCCTGTATAGTAAATGGAAGGAGGGAGTAGTAGTGGAAGTGGATCCTCTGACGTAGGTATCCCTGCCTTACCCTCCCTTTCGGTCACTTACTGGCGGACCCCATGCTTGCTAGGACCCGCATGTCAGTTACTCAATGGGTTCGGCCACGTCAGGGGATCCTCATCCGTAGTATACTCCCTCTGTTTTTATTTACTCTGCATAAAACGGAGGGAGTGGTAGTATAATAAATGACGCGGGCGAGGGAGGGGGAGGGACGTCGGTTTGCTCTCAACTGCGGTCCCACAAGCGAGCGAAAACACAAAACGAAGTGCGTTCCATTCGGTGAGCAATGTGGAGGGTCCAGCGTGCCGGGCTGCAACGCGAACGCGACAAGAGCGACGTATAGTCAAAACCAATTGACCGGTCGTCACCGGAACCACTATTCACACCAGAACCTTCGCTACTCGGCCTACGCCAGCCACTGCCCTAAAACCACACCTAATCTCTAGCCCATTCACCCACCTTTCGATCCCCTAGACCGCATCAAGCATCACCTAGTTCGCGGGAAAGCCATGGTGCGCCGCAAGATCACTTACTACAAGATGCTGACGCCGGAGCGCCGCGCAGAAATCGCGGTGGCGGTCGGCGCCACAGACCTCCATTCCCAAGCTTGCTTTGCGGCGGGCCAATCCCCGAGTTCTCTGGAGCCAAGGTATGAGGAGGAGGAAGCCGATCCAATGTTCATGGCGGAGGTTGCAGCGCGGAAGGCCCCCGATGGGTATGAAATGATGGACGTCGACTTCGTGCCGGCGTACGAGTCCCCCATGGTGCAAGCGGACCAGCGGTTCAACATAGCGATACTAAAGGAGGACCGGGAGGCAGAGGCTCCGCTCGACGCGGAGCGCGCGCATGCCGCTGCCATCGAGGCTCTCCTACAAGAGGAACTGGATGTCGTGGATGTGAACCGGGCGGCGGAGGCTCAACTTGAGGCGGAGCGCGTGGATGCCACTGCCATCGAGGCCCTCCTACAGGCGGAACTGAACATCCTGGACTTGAACCGGGCGGCAGAGGCTCGACTCGACGCAGAGCGCGCAGATGCCGCTCTCATCGACGCCCTCCTCCAGGCGGAACCGGACGTCCTGGACTTGAACCGGGCGGCGGAGGATCGACTCGACGCGGAGCGCGCGGATGCCGCTGCCATCGAGGCCCTCCTGCAGGCGGAACCGGACGTCCTCGACCTGAACCAGGCTGTGCTCTCGTCCGTGCAGAGCGCCCGCACGCTCCGCTTGAACGAGTAGCTGGAGGCCGAGGACAACCATGGTGCGGAGACACACGTCGGCAGCTACGGCTGGTTCGCCCGGCAGCCAAAGACGACAAGGTCGTCTCTTTTCGCGAGCAGTGATAGTTTCTATTTATGTCGTTGTTTTTATGGATCTTTTGCTGTGTAAAAACGTATATTTGTTATGCAAGTCGCTTGACTTGGGTCAGTCTACCATTTCAGGTGGTTGGATGAATATCCTACGTCTCCTAACCCGTCTTTCCTTCTTCATCACCTCTTCTTCTTCCCCAACAGACCACCGCACGGGCCGTATGGATACTCCCCAACATGCGGTTGGATAAACATACTCTATGAACGAAAATTATGTGTCAGCGATAGGATGGCTGAGTTTGGTTTGTTCACATGCGACAACACGTGTCAGTGAGGGTGCGTTCCCTTGGTTGGGTTTGCGGCATGCAGGAGCGACTGTGTGAGGGTGCAGTGCGACCGCGGTGTGCAGGAGCGACCGTGTGAGGGTGCGGTGCGACCGCGACATCCGTGCGCAAGTGTACCTCCTTCTCATTTTGAAAACTACAGGCAAGCTTGGCAAAAATGTGTGGCGGAGTTTGGCAATGCAAGGCCTAGACCCAAACAGGATAAGTACGTACGTACTAGGAGTACTAGTGTTAAAAAAGAAAGGCGGGGTTTTCCTTTGCGGGATTTAATCGATACAAATCCTCGTTTCACGTGTCAATTAATGCGTTTTTTTCTCCAAAGACCAAAGAGCTAACCATCTCACTCCTCATCGCTTGATTAATGCAGCGCCATGCAAACCAACCTTCTCACTTCTACATGCATGCAGGGGATACTAATGTCCTTGGTTGCTAGTACAAGGCAAACCCCATCAATTTTGCCTCGATTAGTGTTCAAATTGTAATTTTGATATACTAGCCTTGTGTACAAAAAAATGGAGGTAGTAACTACATTTGACTTCCTTCCCCATTGCGGTGACGTTGACGATATCTTTTTTTTGTTTGGCAAAGTGCGTTCGACGGAGAACACCATTGAGGAAGACCACGATAAGTCATTCACAAGTGCCTCCTGCAAGCTGAGACAACCGCCTTATTTGCATCCAGGAAGTCCATTGAACCAAAGGACTAGTACTACTAGGAGTACACAATAGCGTCATCCGTCCAGCTTAGTGCGGTGAGATGGTTTCTCGAATAAGACGATGGAGAAGCGGAGTCAGCGAAGAGTGAAATGATGGTTGCTTCGTCCGTGCTTTTGTGATTTGACGCCTCACTGCTTTGTGATTTGTGATAGAAGGTACAGGGGAGTAGACTCTATGCTCTATACTGTACTACATGCGTCCAAGCATGGGAGAAAGAGGAGAGACGTTGCATTTTTCTATTCCTTCAATCTATCAATCAGGGAGCTTCGGTTCCATATTTTTGGCTTTGGCAACACCGTCCACAATGGTTCCCACGAGGCCAAAAGCTATTTTCACATTTGGCTACACATTGTGGATGACCTTAACCGTACCACTTGGTTTTTCTCCTGTGTGCTATCTATACAAATCTCAATTATGTTGATCTAAAAAATTATAGAATCAAGATTAGTAAAAAGGAGGTGATTTTGCTGCGCGGATGGCGGGAGAGGTTTCTTATTTTTAGAGGACGTTGTCCTGGCGGTTCACTAACATGTGGTCCCACGTGTGAGTGCTTTACCAAGCCGATATGCGTCCCACATGAGGCAGAACAATGGCAGAAGCAACACGTGGTTAAGTTGAAGAAGATGAGGGAGAAGCGGATTCAGCAACGAGTGAAATGATGGTTGCTTCGTCCCTCCAACTTCTTTTTTTAGCATTATTACTTTGTCCCTCCAACTTAACTGCGGGAAAGGTGCAGCTTTGTGATTTAACGCCTCATTGCTCATTACTACGCCGGCACCATGACTGGGGTGCTTCACCCCGGCTGCTCTGCACTGTATTCCGGTATGGCACGTGGACCCGGTAGCTTGATGTCCCACATGTCAGCGAAAGGGACTAGAAGATTTATGAAAGCGAGCGCTCCACTCTTACAACGGAGGAGTACAAGACACGACGGCCCAGTGAACTGTCACTTGTACTGTATAGTACTATAGTTTTGCTGTTTCGCACGATCCATCGATATAAACCCGATTAAACAGGAAAGGGCGGGATTTTTCCCGCGTGGTAGATGATACTGGCCATACATTTCAAAGGCAATTTTAATGTGTGCAAACTGAATAATTAAGTAACAATATGATATCTAGTAAAACTAAAAATACATATGATTTATTGTGTTAGAGTGTAGTAGTAGTGTTGTATTGCATAGTTGTTAGATGTAACATGCGAGAACGTGTAGAGATGTAGTTTTGTAGGGCCTACAGAGAGAAAAGCGTAATACGGTCACCGAAATTCAGAATAAGCTGATTACGGTCACTATATATGTTTTGCGGTGATTATACGGTCACTTGCTACGGTTTGGATTGCACTCTGTTGACCGGCCAAATAGTCTGCATCGCGTCATGTTGACTAGTTAAATTGACCATGTTCCTTGTGGGTCCCACCTGTCAGTTCACATAGGGAAAAGGTCAGATAGAGACAAATTTACGCAGGCGCGACAAGGCTCCAACCCGTGCGCGGGAATCACCTGGTTGTGTATGTGTCTGTCAGGGCCTGATGTGTGCGCATGCACGTGTAGGTTGAGCACTTGAGCGTGAGAGTGTGTGTTGGTCGTGTGGTGTACTGGTGTGTGCATGCATTCGTGCGTGTGTGCGTGTGAGTGTTGCGTGCGTGCGTGGCTGCGTGTGTACATGTGAGTGTTGCGTGCGTGCATGGGTGCCTGTGTTTGTGTGAGTGTTGCGTGGATGTAGTTCGTGTGCATGCGTGCGTGTGTGTATAATCACCACACTAGCTCCTGTGTGTTAAAACAGACGGCTCAGCATACCAATACAAGGCCACCTTGTCCGCTGTGCCCGCGGTCATGACTTCGAACCACCGTCTAAATATTTTTTTGTCGTTAGTTTTCATTCTTACTAGCAAGATACCTGTGCGTTGCACGTAACGTCAAGATGCATTTGTATGACTAGTTTATCTTGTGAGAGAAAAGGATGAACGAGGGAAGGCCTTATTTGCAAATGTGGAGAGGTGTGTGGGTACCTTTTTGCAAAATTGCCATAGTTTCTTTCCTATCCGTCAGATATAAATCGGATAGCCTATATTGCAGGATGGCAGGCACACCATCATCACCAACTCTGTTTTTTATAAGAGTGTATTTTCTGTATTTTATAAGAGTGTAGATGTAGAGTAGATACAAGTCGACAGGTGGGCATGATGGTAGTGAGATAATGTGATGCAACACTAGAGGTGCCACGTGGAGCGTTTAACTGGTCAACTAGTCATGTCATGAGCAAATACAGAGTTGTACGGTGAGCCCGTGACTGTATAATAACCACTAAACGTAAATGGTGACCGTAATGAGTGGTTCTGAAGTCCAATGTACGTATCGTGCTTTCGCTTCAAATACGATGATCGTCATTGCATATATCACGAGAGAAAGATGAAACATGCGTGAATTTTCTGGGGGCTTACTTTTAGAGGACCTGGAGATAGTTTTGTGTGCATACGTGAAAGGGGCGTACAGGGGGGGGTATGCGATGGAGAGAGAGATGCTCTTCATTTCTCTTTATTATGACTAACTTTGTATATAGTATAAAAATATACAAATTCACAGTGCGGAATAAATATCATTGTGGGCACCATGCAATGCAAATTAGCGTTCGTACTCCTCCATATAACTTTGTAATGTTGTATATATGTAGAAACTCTAAAATATTTTTTTGGCCACACTTTATTCAAAAGGAATGTTGTATGCGAAATAAACGTGAAGAGAAGGCTTTTTAGATCAATGGGGTACGTGATGTAACATGTGTGAATGTGTAGTTGATGCATTTGGCGGGGCCTAGAGAGGTATGTGTGTGTATTACGTATTCGAGAGAGGCATGGATATAGAGGGGCCGACGGGGGGGCGTGGGAGAGATAGCACGAGAATTGAGAGTGGTCTAGAGAGAGAGAGACGAATATGACGTCACGACGATGCATTCCATTCCCTTGAGTGTGTATATGCAAGGGGGGAGGGAATAGAGGCACCAGGAGAAAATTTTTGTGTGTGTGGTGTTTGTGTTGGTATGTGTGGGTGTGAGAAGATAATGAGACGTGGGGGCAGAGGTTGTGTCACCGCGTGAGGTCCGGTGGGTCGAGGTGAGGCCCTTCGTTCGGTTCCGTCCTGCGCCACATTGGTCGGCCCGTGACGCATTTAGAAAGACCCATGGATGACTAGTCGTACAAGACAAAGATAGCAGAATTGTGAAGGACTCTGTGTCCACTGACAAAGCCAGCTAGGATTCGTAACCCTAGGTTCTTGGACTAAGGTAACCCCTTTATCTCTGATATTACTATTCATCCAACCTAGCTTTAAGGGGCATCCTATAGAATGCTCTGCTACAATCATACTCGTCGATTAGGAAGAGAGGTGTGAGACAATGCGTGAGAGACAGGCCTAAAGATAATGTGCGTACATGAGACATGTAGGCAGGTCCATGTATATAGAAAGGGTCGATGGGGATTGTGCGTGTGTATGTTTGCGAGAGGAAGAGCGCTTGTGATAAAGGTTAGTGAAAACAGTTGTAAATGGTTACGAGAGGGTGGGAGGGTTATATCTAGAGCATGTGTGCGAGAAAGACACCTCGGGAGAGAGTGTGTGAGCATGTGTGAGAGACCACCGATGGAGAGTGAAACTACACGTAAAAGACCGTTGTACACATTGATTAAAGATATAAATTGTATCCAAATATTAGGATGGGATCATGATATTTGCAATTCGCGTAAGGAGCGGTCATTGATCCATCAAACATCTAAATTCTATCGAATTTAAGCATGTCTATGTTATTATTCGACATAATTGATCCACATAGTTAGTATTTTGAATTCCAGACAATGCATCGCGTTAGCAATCGAATATAAATGTGAGTATAGTTCATGTTGTGTGTGTAAAGCACATTATACATACGAAAGTTACACAATGAACATTATAAATAGCTACCTATGAACTAGCATACATTTGAATTCAACTTAAGGTGGTTTTAAAAAATTGAATTCAACATGAAGTCCATTCAATTATTTGAATTTGATATCATGGCATTTGTAAATCATACCTAAATTATGGGGGCACCAATCTTTGCTCTGATTTTGCTCTGATTTTGTACGTAATAGATCTGGAGGTCGACCGGGATTAAAGGGATGGCCTGGGGGTGCTGCCAAGCACGGCGGTGGCGTGAGGTCGAGGGAAGGGCGGGGCGGCGGAGGCAGGGGTCTGGGCCGGTGGTCACTGGCGGTTCGAGAAATATCGTCAATAGTGACTGGCGGGAGGTAGACGAAGGCCATCTGCACGTTCCTTATAGGTCGGATGGTTCACTAAAAAAATCGACTGACCTATTTGTTTTCAGTCGACTGTTATCTTGACATGACCACATGTGGTGGTGTGCTGGAGGAGTACCTACATTTCTTGTGCTCACATATTAGAAAATCATACGGAGTAGAATCTAATTTTGTTTGCCATGCAATGTTGTAGAGCTATCATATGTATCCTGTCATTTATTTTTCAGCCACCTGTTATCTGCTACTTTTACAGTGCACTAGTTCTGCACACACTTCACCCATACTCTCACTATTGTGTTTTTATGCAAGGGTATTTCAGACCCTGCCTTGATAGAAGCACAAAAGACAAGAGAGAAGTCGCTCCAGCGTGGTACGCGGCTAAGCCAGACACGTTTCAAGACTTTAAAGGGTGTAGTGTCAGTAGATGGAGACGGGGAATGTAGCTCTGGAGTTGATGATCTCTCTCGCCATGAACCACCATCCAAAGTGCTTGCTTTAACTTCACAGTGTCATATGTGGTTGCATGTTCCTTATGGTGTCTAGCTTGTATTTGAAAGGCCGAAGTCAGTCTTTATTAAGATAAGGAAAGATATTTTTTTACATGAACCACCATCCCGTGAGCACCAGAAGACAAATAGCTAGTCAGGGCACTGGTCGAGCCAGTGACAAGCCCAGCAAAGAGAGGCATCACCTGGAAGCCAACTAAAAAGCCGCGATGGTGGCAAAGCAGCCTGCCTCCCACCAGGCTCTCAGGTCCTAGATGATCATGCTCACCACTCCAGCCGGATGTCTAGCTTTTATTGCTTCCAATTTGGTTAAATTGCATCTACTTAGCTTACACATTATACCTTTGAATATGACATGCCTTTCTGTTTTTGGTACATACTAGTACATCTGTGTATTAACCATGTTCTTACATCAAACTAATGTTCTTGTGTATCCCTCATCAATCACTTATGATGAGGCAGGCGGGCAAGGGGACTACTCCTCATTTAAATAATGCAGTGTCAGCCTCTCGACATGATTCTCAAGAAACAGAAATGCTAGATGAAGATAGTGAACGTAGCTCTGTAGTTGATTACATCATTTCCCCTACACTAGCATCGCAGGTGCTTGCTCTAACTTGGCAGCGTGATATGTGGTTGCATGTTGCATATGGTGTCTAGATTGTAATTCTTCCAATCTGGTTAAACTGCATGTGCTAGTCTGCTTAGCTTATACATTATACCTATTAATGTGACATGCCTTCCTGTATTTAGTACATAGTACATCTGTTTATTAAGCATGTCCTTACATAAAACTATTGATTTTTTTGTATCCCGCATCAATCAATATGACGAGACACCTTTAGTACATGCAGTGCGATATTAGTTGCATCTTTCATATGATTTATAGCATGCGCTGCTTCTAATTTGTTGAAATTCCATTTATGATGGGACGCTTTTAACTTGGCAGAGTCATATTGGTTGCATCTTTCATGTGGTGTCTAGCTTGCATTGCTTCTTATTTGTTGGAATGGTTTATGCTTAGTTTACACAAATAGTTGTGAACATGCCATGCCATCCTGTTTTTCATACATATTCCATCCTGGTATCAAGTGTTTGCCTTACATCAAAGTAGTGATTGTCAGTATCATGCATGAATGAGTTCTGAAGAGAGAATTTTATTGCTTTTTCTTGTCGGTTTTACTTGACAATTCAAAATCAATAAAGCGGAAGGAAGTTAGCAAGGCAGCGGATAAAGGTGCTCCTTCCGAACGGAGGGCCTCTACAGTTTCTACTCCTCCACACCCCAAAGATGATTTCCAAGACAACACATGCATAGACACTCAACAAAGCTGTGTTTATGATGAGCACGTCTCCCCTAGTGCACCATCACCGGTGCTCCCTCTAACTTGGCACTGTTATATGTGGTTGCATGTTATGTGTGATGTCTAGCTTGTATTGCTTCTAATTTTGTTGAATTCCATCTGCTTACTTTACACATTATACTTGAATAAGACACGTGTTCCTGTTTCTAGAACATACAATATCTGTCTATCACACCATGTTCTTACATCAAATTACTACTGTTGTGTAACCTGCAACAATCACTTATCATAAGACACGTTTGACTTTGGAGTGTGATATAGGTTACATCTCGCATTCTTTTCTAGCTTGTACTACTAATTTGTTGAAATGGCACTTATGACGAGACAGTTTTAACTTGGTAGAGTGATATTCGTTGCATCTTTCATATGGTGTCTAGCTTTCATTGCTTCTAATTTGTTGAAATGCCTTCTCCTTAGTTTACACATCATAAGCTGTGAATATGCAATGCTGTGAATATGCAATGGCACTAATGACGAGAGACCTCTAACATGGTAGTGTGATGTTGTTTGCATCTTGCATATGATTTATTTCTTGTACTGCTTCACATTTGTTTAAACGCCATTTATGATGAGACACTGTTAACTTGGCAGAGCGATATTTGTAGCATCTTTCATATGGTGTCTACCTTCCATTGCATTGCTTCTAATTTGGTGAAATGTCTTCTTCTTAGTTTACACATCATAGTTCTGGTTATCTCTTCCGTCCTGTTTTTCATACATATTACATCCTCCTATCATGTGGTTGTCTAACATCAAAGTTCAGTTCGTCTGCATCACGCATCAATTTGTTCTGAAGAACTAAATTGTTATTCGTTTTTCTTGTCGGCTTGACTTAACATGGCACAGAGAAAGAGGAAGAAACACAGAATGGCAGGGAATGAGAAGCGGATGAATCCTGCAGATTCTGCTGGTACTGATGGTGCAATAGAAGGTCAAAGTCCAGCGGAAAATTCTACAAACACGGCATCCCATGCTACACGAGCTGCAAAAAAAGCCAAACAGAAACAAATAGCTGCCACCAAACAAGCAGAGACAGCCCTAGTTCTTGCAACACCTACCACAGTACTACCAGCTGCACGACTTACTCGTGCGTCAACTGAGCTAGCAGCACGTTCCCAAGCTCCCTTGCCACCTGACACTACTTCCCAAGCACTCTTGACACAAGACGAGTTGGCAATATCAGATGAACCTTGTGAGCTTCAACAGCAAGAAGGTAGTTGCTGGAGTCAAGTTACAGTTGCATGCTTCTTTATATGTAGTCTCACAGTTTGATGTACACTAACACTTCCTATGTTCGTTGTTGGACTAGCACCTAGGCGCAAGAGGAAACAAACATCAGGGATAATGCTCGATAGGTTAACTAAATCTAGAGGAGGAAGAATGGAGATCCGTTTTGAGGCAGGTTTAAAAAGGCCACGTGATGCTACAGAGTCAGCCAAGTTAGTATCAGAGGCAGCGGTTGCCGTTAGGTGTCATGTACGTATCCTCCCAACATGGATTCAGTACAGGAATGACAAAGACGAAACCCAGTTCAACACCTTCCTCGACCATTTATCTGTAAGTATGGTTATGTATGGAAACTAGTAATATCGTCTTGCTCTGTCCCATACTTTCTAGGTTGCTGATAATGAGACTCCCATAATTTTCAACAGATGAGGTTCAAGTTGGATAGCCAAGATGATGCAACCAGACAAGCTTGCACCCATGTTTTCAAGTCTGCTCTGCGACAGTATCGGTATAACTTGAGGAAAACTCACTTTGAAGGCAAGGCTAACAGTGAACTTTCCCAAACATCTCCAGTGGAAAATATATCGGATGAAGACTGGAGGGGCCTTGTTAAACACTGGTCTGATCCGAAGTATCAGGTACATTATATATATGTGATCAGATCACATGTTGAAGTCCTATTTACGCATGTGCCACACAAATCTATCTTCTTGTAGGTGAACTGTTCAAAGAACAAGGCCAACCGTACGAAAGTGAAATTCCAACAGACGACAGGATCTCGTAGCTATATTGCACACTGCGAGGCTCTTGTAATTAGCTGCTGTTTCACTCTTTTCGCTGTACCATATTATCAGATCTATATTGACTTGTTCGAAATGCAGAGGAAAGCCCGCAAGGACCAAAAAGTACCTGAACCAAATGTTGTGGAAATCTTCAAGGACTGTCACACCAGCAAGAAGAAGGGCATGACTACACCAGTCAAAGCCGCTGTTGTAAGTCCTTAATCCTCATGCCTTTTAACTACTACTTACTCTGACTTGTGCCTTGAACTGCATGGTTTGCAGCCAATGTCTATTACTCTTTTCAATTTTATACACAATTGTCTTAGCGTATCATTGCACCTTACAAGGATTAAAATAGAGGAGTGATGTTCCTTTGATCTTGACCCGTAATCTAGTTCCATGCTGGACTTGCCCACACAACGTTACAATTGCATGTTTGTCTGTTCTTAGTTGTTTAGTGATATGAATGATGTCATACTATGCTTACCGTATTATAAACTTCGTCTCTTTATCCTTAGCCCTCAATACAATGTGAAGAAATAGACAATACATTAGCGATGGTACATGGTCATATGTTTGGAACCTGGTTTTATTATGTACTTTGCAATAAAATACAACTAATATTTTACATGGGTTCACCAGAATAAGTTCTGTATATAGACCAAAGCTATTTTGTTTGGTTTTGCTGCCTCCTTAATATCTTCTGTTCTGGTACTACTAATGTAAAACCTCAACTTTTCAGCGAGCTATGGAAAAAATGGTGGAACCGCCACCTTCTGAAGGTGGCGAGGCAACTATAACCGCAATGTCAGCTCTTGCTGCAGTGGGTCAGTACCTGTCCACTAACAGTGCCAAAAGCACGTTCCTGCGTAATACTGGGTTGGTTGTTAAGGCAATATCGTCCAAACTGCCTCATGATCAAGATATGCAAGCTCAAAGCAATGTTGTATCTGCGCTCCAGACACAAGTCCATTCCCTAACAGAGACCCTTTGTGAAACAAGGAGAGACATTGTTCGATGTCGTCAAGATATGCATGGTTTTGAAACCAGACTATCAGACATTTGCTATGTTGTTCAGGAGCCTAGGGGAAATGAAGGCGAGGGTTATGGTGCTCCATCGGACAATACAGCATGAAAACGTAACAGTCAGGTCAAATGAACTGAGCTTCTGAACTTCCGGTGGTGCATTTATCTGCTAGACTGTTAAGTTTTATGCCAACCTTCCTTTTGTTATATAGTTGTAATTTGTTTTGGTGAGATACAAAATTTATTCTTAACGTGCAGCCACCGGCTGAAGAAAACAGCAAGCCATTTTTTATAGTGTAGGGTGTTCCCTATATTTGCACTGGTGGCGATCTTTGATGCCTAGTGGATGTAATCTGTGCAATCGCCTTAATAGCCTAGCGTTAGTTTCGTCCTTATTTATTTCCTAGTCTTCTTTTTCCCTGGTTTACTAGTGTCCGCAACAACCATGGGCCATATACGAGCCGTAGGATCCATGGGTCTCCTACCGGCCGTCGATAAATGGGCCTCCAACAGGGCCATAGAATCGGTGGGCCTCGGGCCGTCAGATAAATGGGTCTACATGGGCCGTAAACGGGCGTAATTGGTATCGGCCCAGCACGGTAACGGGCCATTAATAGGCCGTAGGACAGCAAAGGCTTAATTCTGTCACAGTTATAACGGGTCATTAATGGGCCAGAATATAGGACGGGCTGGAAATAGTGCAACGGGTTAACATGCCAGAAACGGGGCGACTCTTGTCATCGGCCGAATTTGGCCCATTAGGGTAACAGGACAGTAATGGGCCGACTCTTGCCATGGGCCGAATTTGGACAATTAGGGGAACAGGACAGTAACGGGCCGGAAGTAATCGAGGGCCAAAAAGGAGCCCAAGAACGTATGGGCCGTCAATAGGCCGAAAGCTAACACGGGCTGGAAACGGCCCATGTAAATCACGGGTTGTTAACGGGTACAAAGAAAATTACTATTCATTATGGGCTAGAGTCACCGTGGGCCTATAAAGGGCCGAAAGATATGAAGGCATCTTATGGGCCGAAAGACGTCGTGGGTCATACATGGGCCGAAAGTGAAATGGGTTGGTGTTATATTCGACGGCCCACATGATGTTGTTGGGCCGATTTCCTTTAGGGCCTAACGGGCCGTGAGTTAATGGGCCGTAAAATGGGCTATTTGCAAAGAGACCGTTAACAGACTTTTCATGGGCCAGCCCGTTAACTTTTGACCAAGTCAAACGGACCGGCTTTGTAAGCTAAATGGGCCAGTGGTGGGCCGTGGCACGTGTCGACATATCATAGGCGCCTATCTAACCCACTGACGAGCTGATACGTGTTTCGTCCGGCCAATAAGAATTTAACACGTGGAAATTTCCCATTGGTCGGGGCTGTTAACGGGTTATCAGATCCAAAACCCGACCCGATACCTTAACAACGTTCCGTTACGGTGGATGCCACGTGTCGGTCACCCTTGAAGAAAGCACTTCTGTGACGCGTGATTTATCGTCATGGAAGTAGACACTTCCATGATGATAATTTTGGTAATGTCATGGAACACTTCTACGACAGCACAGGTATGACTATCTTGATTCTATCATAAAATTGTCACGGATGTACATGCATGACAAAAAATGCGACCTACTATGACAAACATGTATCATCACGAAAGTGTATTTTTTTGTAGTGACACTAATCGCCGTATTTTCTTCTTGATTTGATCTCACGGTGCTGCCAGCGCTCGGTCCCGAGCCGACACGGCGCGGCTCCATCCACGGCGGCGTCGCCGGCCACTTCCTCCACGACGTCGCTCCCTCGGCGGTGACGTCCACATCAGTAGGAGCTGTTGCTGCTTTACCTCTCGCTCGTGCTGCTGCTCTGCTCTTTCTCTCGATCCCTTGCCTAGTCTGCTCTTGCTATTGCTCTTGCTTGCGCTGCTGCTCTCGCTCTTTCTCTTACTTGCGATGCTGCTCCGATTTAGCTACACTTCAGTCGACTGAATCGACTTTTGGGTCAGTCGATTTTTAGGGGGTGGGGGGCTCGCTAGGGTGAAGGAAGAACCAGCCGCAGCGGGGAGGGGGCTCGCCGGAGAGGTACCCTAGTATGTATCTTAGGGTTCGGGGTGGGGGCGGTGGTCGCCGGCGGTGGCGGGGCGGTGGCGTGGGGATCGCCGGAGAAAAATCTCGGCACGGGGGGGGGGGCTAGAGGGATGGCCGGGGCGGCAGCGGACCGGCGGTGGGGAGTGTTTTCGGGGCGGGCGGGGCGGCCCACCGCCGGCCGCGGGCGGCGGGGGGCTGCTGTTGGGCCGGTGGTGGCTGGCGGCTCAGGGGGGTGGAGGTTGAAGATGAACTGCAGGCCCTTGATTTCGTATCCAATGGCTGCAAAATCAACTGACTAGAGATGAAAAAGTCAGCCAACCAACATGTAGCCTCACCTTGCTAGTGCGTTCAGTTTTGACAGCAAAATTCAGTTTCGACAGCAAAATTCAGTTTCAACAGTTAAGTTCGGTTTTGACAGTTAAGTTCAGTTTCGACAGTTAAATTCAGTTTCGACAGTTAAGTTCATGGATGAGCGGCTGATGTATTTTTCATCTAGCACTTTGTGGTTATGTATTTTACGTCATGTATTGGAGATGTTATTAGAATTCCACTCAGGTTAACATTGTCTCTCCTGTCCTGCTTCAGCCTCGGTGTCGTACAACTCACCGGAGCTGCGCCAATGACGAAACCCTCCATCACAGCGGAGCAGTACCTCGGGCTCCATCTCCAGACGCCTACGATCTTCTTCCTCTCCTCCAACAGCCAAGTCAGCCGGAGCATCCTCACTGGCCAACCCAATCACGCTGAGATCAACATGGCTTCGCCACAGAGGTTGTACACTTGTTGCATCTCTTTTTTATTATACATGTTATATATATTGTCCACTGAGCACACATATTTGTTCCTTTAGTGTCTCCTTGAAATAAAAAACGTAGGAATTTTAATTTTCACTTGTCCTCCTTTTCAAATTTCTATTCATGAAGCACAAGACTAAGAGATAGTAGCATAATAGCAATATAACCATACATTTTCTTGTGGGTTAACTTAATCTCACCATGCTTCTTTGCATCCTGTGATCTTCCAATTGTTCTGAATCAAACACCCAGATTGGCAGAAATCCTGTGTTTTTATATTCTCTGTTTTGCACGTGCATTCCTATCCTATTCCTGTCTATTTCCTATCCCTGCATTGTTGGAATCGTCCAATTCAAACGAGCCCTTACAGAATTACTTCTCATACAGATAGTTGTCAAACAAAACCTTGCATGGTTTGTCCCGCTCCTGCTGCACCGTCGTCCACCCCAGCTCAGCTGCTCCAACGATAGAAGGATCCAGCACAGCAGGGATCCGGCCTCCAGACTGTATTTCGCTGCCTCAGATCTTCTTCCCGGCCGCCGGCAGCCATGAAAACTGCATTACCATCATCAACCGAGCAGATGACCTCGAGGACTACACGGGTCCACAAGAGAGGTCGCACTCTTTCGTGTCTGCTTACATTATGCATCGCTTAATATTACTTGCTACTTTATCGTCCTGTTCACCGATTAGACTCCGAGTCAGCTCCAAACTAATGGTCAAACTTGAGTTTTTAAATGGTTGTGGGGTACATATCGGGGCCGCAATCAATAGTATCTATCTACTATCTGGTTAATCTCCGGTGTCTACTATGAGTTACATGTTGGGTGGGAAACAAATAGTAAAGAAGCCATTATCTGTATTTTTTAACTGAAGCCATTATCTGCCTGCTATTATTGGTTTTGGGTCTATCCACAGGTTGCTACCATCACTCTGGATTTCTGCATGCATTCCTTACATAATCTCACTATGTTTTATTCCTATGCATGACAGTTATTGTAAACAATGGAACTGAACATGTAGAGAAAAAGAGACGAGCTTTGCGTGGCAATAAAATTTCATGCAGACGTCGCTCCATGGTAGGCGCAAAGGCATCCCCCCTCCACGCATTTAGGATTGTAATTGAGAGGAAGATATCTGTTCTGAGGGGGATTCAGAAGGAGATGACAACTCCTATTTACCCCCTGAGGTCTTCGCTCTAACTTGGCATGCTGATGATGGTTATATCATGCATATGGTGTCTTGCATTGCTTACTTTATACATCAAATATGTCATCTGCTTAGTTTAGACATCCTTTGTGCGAATGTCATCTGTTTAGTTTATTCATCGTTTATGTGAATTATGCAACGCCATCTTGTTTAGCCAGGCATCATATATGTGAATTTTGCAATGCCATCCTGCTTAGCCAGTCATCTTATATGTAAATTATATCAGGCCATCCTTTTTTTCGTTACATATTACATTTGTCAACAATGTTAGTACATTCAACTGCTCTTCGTGTGCATCAGCCATTTCACACGGTGATGGCAAATTCTGGAGTGAAAACAAGGTCTTCAGAGCAGACTATGCTATCTGACGAAGCGCATATCTCGCTGGTTACGGATAGCTCCTCAGAGGAGGATCCAGAGATAGATGACCAGTCCTATCCCCCCCCCCCCCGAGGTGTATGCTCTAACTTGGCAGGGTTATGCTGCTCATATCGTGCATATGGTGTCTCGCATTGCTATGTCATTTGATTAGTTTAGACATGCTTTGTGTGAATGCCACCTGTTCAGTGTCTAATTACCATATATGTGAATTATGCATTGCCATCTTGTTGCAAGACATTATATATGTGAATTATACAATGCTATCTTGTTGCAAAGGCATTATATATGTGAATTATGCAATGTCATGCTGTTTAGCCAATCATCATGTATGTGAATTATATCATGCTATCATTTTTTTGTATTACGTGTTCCATTTGTCGACAACATTTGTATATTCAACTACTCTTCTTGTGCATCAGCCATTTGAAGCGGTGATGGAAGTATCTGGAGTGAAAACAAGGTATTCAGAGCAGACAATGCTACCTGCTGAAGCAGACATCTTGCTGGTTACAGAGAACTCCTCAGAGGAGGATTCAGAGACTGATGACCAGTCTTGTTTCCCCCCTGAGGTCTATGCTCAAACTTGGCAGGGTTATATTACCCATGCCATGCATGTTATCTTGCATTGCTTAGTTTTTACATCATATATGGATTTCCATCTGCTTACTTACTTACTATATAAATCATATATTTGAATTATATCATGCCATCATGTTTACATAGTACGTACACATCATCTATCTGAATTATGGCATGGCAACCCATTTAATAAAGACATCATATAGTTATATCATCTCATCCTGTTTAGTGTTTACAGTCATCATATTTTGAATTATGGCATTCTATCCGTGAATGTATGTGAATTATGGCATGCCAACCTATTTAATAAACACATTATATAGTTATATCATGTCATCCTGTTTACATATTCTCATACTTTGAACTATGTCTTTCCATCTTTTTTAGTTAGCCATCATAATGTGAAATTGTGTCATGCTATCCTGTTTGGTTAGACAACATAAATATGAATTATTTCATGGCCTCTTTTATTCCCCAGTATCCATTGCACCTGTGTATCATACAATGTCTATACTTTCAATTACTTTTCTTGTTTATCAGCCATTTGAATTGGAGAGGGTGATGGCTGTATCTAAGGGAGTAACAACACAGTCTTCAGAAAAGATAGTGCTACCAGTTGATGCAGATAGAACCACGGTTGTACTTACCAGATCTACCGCACATAACCCAGACTCTCGCAGATTGTACCCCTACCCAGTTGGACAGAGAACCAGCTACACCCCTTCTAACCCCAACCCCGGCAGATAGTAACCCAGTTCCAGTTGACACAGCACCGTCTCCACCACAGAGCACCCAAACACGAGCAGTTAGTAAGGGAACTGTAGTGCCCAAAGCACGACGACCACCACTCCGAATCCCAACTAAACGCTTAAAGGAGAAGAAGATTTGTTCTCAGGTCAGGTTCTGCAGCTATGGTTCATACTCCTTTGCTCTTGCATTACTGTATTTACTCATACCAACTATTTTCAAATTTGAAGGATGGAATTGAAACTCCAGTGGCACAACAGGTATGTTTTAAACCTGTTTCTTTAACTGGTTTGCTGTTGTAACCTGCTCTATGTTGATTTCAGTTTCAATTGAATAAATAGTTATGTTCTCATGTCATGCGCATTACAAGTGTTGTTATTGCTCTATAGTTTCCCACACTTATATTCTATCTGTTTTGCTTTGTCTTGAACAAATATTATTTGAACTGTGTCCCTATCTTGATTTGGTAACAAAAACTAGAATGATATAGACCATAAAGTGACCATGGTACATAGATATATGTTTGTTTCATGCTGTTATCCTATCCACTTTACTACTGAACTCATTTACCAAAATGAGTTTCATATACAACATGGTAAACATGTGATGTGTCTGCTTGTTTCTCTTTTAGAATGCGGACAAAATATTGGAGAACAATACCGCGTTATCCAATGGTAAAGGAAGTAATGTAGATAAGGTTCAAGATAGTGAGACCTCCCTATTGGTCTCCAAGAAAGCTGATAAAAACTATCTTGACGATAGTGAGAGAACCCAAAAGTCCTGTCTTGATGTAGTGTTCGAGTTACTAGCCACTACTGCTGGCACAAGCTCTTCGAACTCGATGCCTGAATCAGATCATCTTCTTGAGTCTCAACTTCAAGTTGAAAGACATCGATCAGATGTGCTGCGACAGGAGGCTGAAGGACTGAGGAAGTCCCTGTAGAATTCAGATGCATATTTCCTGGTGCAACAACAAGCACTAGAGGATTTAAGCGCCAAACAAGAAAAAGTTAATAAGCTTGCTAAGAATCTTGCCAGCATTATGGGTACCCAAGATATTGTTTCTTGAGATCTTCTGAAGTGGTTTCAGTTCTGGATTTGTTTTGCTGCGGCGTTTATTTGCGTTGATCGCGAACTTTGACAACCAGTGTATATGATATGCTGCTTTGTTCCCTATATTTGCACTGGCAGCGAACTTTGATGCCTAGTGGATGTAATATGTGTAATAGCCGTGATAGCCTAGCGTTAGTTGCTTGCTTATTTATTTCCTTGTTGTATTGTTTATTTGTTTGCTTGTAGTCATTGCAGTTCATTTTCCGCGGTTTGCTAGTGGCTGCAATAACCTATTTTTTAAAACTAGGCCACAGTAACCATGGGCTAATATTTACTGTAGTGAAACTAGGCCTTCTACGGGCCGTAGAAACAGTGGGCCTTCTACGGGCCATAGAAACAATGGGCCTTCTATGGGCCGTAGAAACAATGGGCCTTCTATGGGCCGTAGAAATAATGGGCCTTCTGCGGGCCATATCATCAATGGGCCTTATACGGGCCGTATGATCGATTGGCCAAACATGGGCCAAACAGACCGCATTATGGCTGCAAACAGGCTAGAGTTGGAATCGTTCATTCATGGGCCTACCATAATGGGCCATCGGTAATAGGCCATATTTGATGACGCTATGAAAACGGCCCAACATATTAACGGACCACAAACGGGCCGACTGTAACCACGAGCTGAATTTGGCCCACAAGCAGAAAATGACAGTAATGGACTGTAAGTAAACGAATGCTGGAGATGAGCCCAAGAATAAATGGGCTCTGAGAAGGCCGAAATATAACATGGGCTGGAAACGGCCCAACGGAATAACGGTCCGTTAATGGGTATAAAGTGATACACTGTTCATTACGGGCCAGATTCACCACGGGCCATTAATGGGTGTAAAGAGATACACTGTTCATTACGGGCCAGTTTCACCACAGGCCGTTAATAGGCCAAGAGTTGCAAAGGGCCTCATATGGGCCGAAAGACGTCATGGGCCATACATGGGCCAGAAGTGAAAACGGGCTGGAATCATATTGGATGGCCCAGATGACGCTACTGGGCCTAATTCGGATAGGTCGTAACGGGCCTTGGGTTAGCGGACTGTAAATGGGCTATATGCGAACAGGCCATTAACAGGCTTTCCATGGGCCGGCCCGCCACCTTTTGACCAAGTCAAACGGGCCGGCCTTTTCACAAGAATGGGCCTATGTTGGGCCGTGCCACGTGTCGACGTATCATAGGCGCCTTCTGTCCAATGTGTGGATGACATCTGTCCCAACAATGATCCAACACATGTTTCCTCCAGCCAATGATGATTTTACATGTGGAAAATCCCCATTGGTCGGGGCTGTTAACGGGTTATCGGATCCAAACCCGACCCAATAGCTTAACGGTGTTCCGTTATGGTGGATGCCACGTGTCGGTCACCCTTGACGAAAGCACTTCTGTGACACGCGATTTATCGTCATGGAAGTGGACACTTCCGTGATGATAATTTTGGTAATGTCATGGAACACTTCTACGACAGCACAGGTATGACTATCTTGATTCTGTCATAAAATCATCATGGATGTACATGCATGACAAAAAACGCGACCTACTGTGACAAACACGTATCATCACGGAAGTGTATTTTTTTTGTAGTGCATGCGTGATCTTAAACATGCTGCTGGAGCATGGGTGACTGAATTGCCATCAGTCCTATGGGGGCTAAGAAAAACACCCAACCGGTCGACTTATCGAACCCCTTTCTTCCTAGTGTACGGTGTTGAGGCTGTGCTTCCGAGTGATCTGCTACACAATGCTCCCAGAGTTGAGCTGTTCTCAGAAGCCGAGGTAGAGCAAGCACGCGAAGACGCAGCCGATCTCTTGAAGGAAGAACGCGAGATGGCTTTGGTTTGGTCGACCATTTATTAGCAGGATCTGCGTCGATTCCACGCCCACAATGACAGAGGTCGAGCGTTTCAGGAAGGAGACCTTGTGCTTCGAGTGGTTCAGAAACGACCTCACAAGCTCGCTCCAGCCTGGGAAGGTCCCTTCATCATCACCAAGGTGCTTCACAATGGGGCATATCACATCTACAACGTAGACAAGAAAATGGACGAGCCACGTGCATGGAAGCAGAGTTGCTTCGTCCTTTCTATACCTAAAATCACTCGACCCGACGAATTGTAATAAAAGCACTTCAGTTTGTTTTCCAAAGAAAAGATTTTTACAGTATCTTAATGATTGGTTTCTCGTAATCACTTGTGTTCAAATCCCCCAGTGGGTGGCTCAGCCGCGAACCCGATTCGCCTAAGTTAATAAACACTCCGAGTGGAGAGCAATCCTCCCACTCGGGGGCTTAGCCGTGAACCCGATTTGCCTAAGTTAAAAACATTCCGAGTGGAGAGCAATCCTCCCACTCGGGGGCTTAGCTGCGACCCCATAATTGCCTAAGTTAAAAACATTCCGAGTGGAGAGCAATCCTCCCACTCGGGGGCTTAGCTGCGACCCCATAATCGCCTAAGTTAAAAACATTCCGAGTGGAGAGCAATACTCCCACTCAGGGGCTTAGCTGCGACCCCGTAATCGCCTAAGTTAAAAACACTCCGAGTGGAGAGCAATCCTCCCACTCAGGGGGCTTAGCTGCGACCCCGTAATCGCCTAAGTCACAAATATGCTCTGAGCACCGCCACAAATACAACGTGCGCTCCATCCCTATCCGCAAGGATGACGAGGTGTCGATCGAACACCACCTCTGAGCTATGCCACAAGTACAATTGTTGTCCCTATCCGCAAGGACGACGAGGCATCGACTGAGCACCACCTCTGAGCTACGCCACAAGTACAATGTTCCATCCCTATCCGCAAGGACGAGAGGTGTCGACTGAACACCGCGTCTGAGCTACGCCACAAGTACAAGGTTCTGTCTCTATCTGAAAGGACGACGAGGTGTCGACTGAACACCGCATCTGAGCTTCGTCACAAGTACAATGTATGTTCATTAGGCAAAGGGTGAGAAGATCAAGTCCAGTCGGAACCGAAAGAGAATCAGAAATAGTTTAAAAACAGAGCAAAAGCCATGATATTCAAAGAAATTCAAGTTCAGATATACCCTGCAAAAGTTCAGAACCGCAGCGGGCAGAAGTACTCAGGCATCAAGCCTGTAAGATTTTAACGATTACATAATCGCTCGGCATTCCGAGGCAAATAAGGGTGGGGCATAATGTTTTTTGGTCACTCGTCAGGAGAAGGGCTTGCTGGATCACAGAAACCGTCAAGATCAATATTGTCTGCGATGCGAGTGGCAGCTTCAAGGAAAGTGTCCATAAAGGACAGGAAAGTGTGCTTCTTGGTGTTCACAACCTTGAGGGCTGCCAGCTTGTCTTCTCTGATGTCCTTGCAGTGCACTCGGACCAACGACAGAGCAACGTCAGTGCCACAGCGAGCGGACAATTTCTTCCATTCTTGCACTCGGCCAGACATCTGATTCAGTCGAGTTATCAATGACTCGAGATCTTGTGAAAGTTCTGCCTGAGGCCAGAGTTCAACATCAACCCGAGTCATCGCCGCCTTCAGTCGGGCAAGATAAGCAACATCGTTGTCCATGCGTGATTACAACCACAAAAAGTTCATCGCAACATCATCTTTAACATGACAATTGATGGGGTCGAGACCCGTCTCGACCCGCCCAGTCTCAGCCTCAAAGTCCTGACCAAGTTCTGCACAGTCGGAAAAAATGGTGAGTCGACAGTATGACAAGACGTATCAATCGTCAGCAACAAATCAGTCGAACAATAATACCTTCAAGCTTCAGGACCAGTTTTGCAGCAAGTTGTCCCGAATAGGACTCCAGCTCGCCCTTCTTGGCTTTGAGGTTTCCAACTTCACTGGTTAAGTTCTCCTTGTCTTTCTTCAGTTGCTCGACCTCCCGATTGGCCTCAGAGATGGCAGTCTTCAACTTAGAGTTCTCCTCTTCTAACTTGCTGACTGAAGCCAGCTTCTTGTCTGCAAGCACTGTCTTCTCTCGCGCCTCCTTCTGGGCAGCAGCAAGATCCTGATCCTTCTTCTCCAGAGCCTCCTTCATTTTCTCTAAAGAAATAACATTCTTCAGACGAGCTTGAAGTTGACGGTTTTCACTACGCACATCTGTTCGAGTAAAGTCACTCGGTTCAAAGAGACTAAAAGGAGAAACACGGTGGAGTGCGAGTCGCAAGGTGGACAGTTGATGATTGGTTATCTCCCATGATAGCCGCTTCATCCTAAGCAGTCTTGAGGTTCTTCTTGGCCAGCTCCAAATCAAGACTGAGGCTGATTTGTTTCTTGTTCAGTTCGGAAAGTTGATCCTCAAGATCACACGACCTCTGCGGTCAGCAAACAAGATACGTCAGTCGGCAGAAACAAAAGACAATCACAGTGAAAGTTACTCTAAGACTACTGCCGAATCAAACATTCAACAGTAGTCTCGGGGACAACACCCAGTGGGTGCACTTAGTGTGTCCCCACTGGTTTGGTTCAACACTCAGCATGGTTCGTCCAGCGTGAGTTCAAAAAAAAGAGGAGATTCTCAGACCCCAGCCGACTGCCAGCAGTCGACCGTGGTCTCGGGGACTACACCCAATGGGTGCATTCTGCGTGCCCCCACTGGTTCGGACAAACACTCGACTCAACTTAAGTCGACTGAAGTGGAAGACCTATTCAATCTAAGACAGACACACCCAGTGGATGATTGGATGTGAAACACAGACCCATGATAGTAGATGCACATATGGGCAGGGAAGCAACATTTTTCATCATTCAAAAGATCAGTCGGGAATCAACTAACCTTGACGTTGGTTTGCAGAGAGGTGCTGGCATTATAAGCCACTTGACTGGCCTCGTGCACCACCTTCATCTGCTCCATCACAAGATTCACCTGGAGAAGAGCCTCCCTGGCGGCACTTGGCGAGTCGTCTAGAGTTTGGTACGCAGCAAAGAGCGATGGTGTCAAGGCAGTCGAAGTAGCCACTGGGTCGGACCCATGGGGTTGTACTGGAGTAGCAGGGGTCTGAGCAGTCGACCCTGATGGGCGATCAGTCGCCAGCGGGTTAGCGAAAGTGACGTTAGTCCGAGCCAGATCTCCAGCTCGCTCGACCACCGTCTCTAGCACCAGTGTCGATTGAGGAACCCGAACCTCAGGCGCTTTCCCGCTTGATCCCTTGCCCCTCCTCCTCCTCTCCCTCAGAGGCACTTCTTCTTCATCATCATCTGGAAGCACGACAATGTCTCGTGGAGCTACAATAAAAAGAAACATCAGAGATTCAATTGACCGACAAATCAATCGACAGAATAAATTCGAGTCGAGGAGACTTACTAGCTCTAGAGGTGGTCGCGTCATCAGCCTCCTCGTCACCTGGGGCCTTGTCAATGTCCATATCAGTCGCGGCGGAGGCAGGGCTAGAAATGTATACGATCCATTCGATCAGAACAGAAGAGTCAGTCGGTGGAGGAAAACACAGAAAGAACACCCACCTAGAGGCAACAGGAACATCCATCTTGATCCTGGGCAAAGTCTTCCGAGATTTTGGGGGAACGACCTTGGGCTGCTTGGCGACTTTCTCTGTCGGCTCCGGAGTCGAAGTCCGAGTACGCTTCTGAGTTTGGGTGCTCGAGGCTACGGTCTTGCCACGCCTGCCCACTGGATCATGGAGTAGTTTGGATCGACGTTCCAAATGAGGTGGTGAGTCGACCATCTCTTCGTCATTCGACTCGTTGCTCTCCTCTTCATCCTCGTCGTCCGGAGATTGCCAATCGCCACTCTCCTCCGCACTGTCCTCTCCCTCTGGTCTTGCTCCAGAACTTGTTCGCCATTGGGCATCGAGTACATCTCGGTATAAACCTACAAGACAAGAAGTCGAGTGAAAGTCAGTCGGATTCAAAGATAGTCAGAAGATGTACGCAAATACAGTCGGTGGCAGAGGCCGAACCTTGTCTGGCTGGTTACTGTCGTTGAAGGGGTCGACTCTCCTAGCGCCTCTAGGGTTGTCCTTGTTTCCTGTGATACTCCTCAACCACTGGGCCACAGTCTTGGCCGGTACTTCCTCTGGATGAACCTGAGCAGTGTCGTTGACTCCAGAATACATCCACATGGAGTGGTTGCGGGCCTGGAGTGGCTGGATCCGCCGACTGAGAAATACCTCCAGCAAATCCATACAAGTGACGCCTTGATTGATCAACTGGACCACCCTCTCAACCAGCATGTTTGTTTCCACACTCTCCGCAGGGGTCTGAACACGATCAAAGGTAAAAGGGGGAAGTCCAGTCGATTGGCCTGGAGTTGCAATGTCCTGGCAGTAGAACCAGGTCGACTGTCAGCCCCTGATCGACTCACGAAGGGTCATGGGAGGGAAAGAGCTCCTCTTCCTCTTCTGGATACCCAAACCCCCACACACTTGGATAACGTGTGTTTTCTCGTCACTCGAGTTTTCTTTCTTTACCGACTGGGAGCGGATAGTGAAAATGTGCTTGAAAAGACCCCAATGCGGTATGTGATGGTGTTGGGAGAAAAGTGATGGAGTTGGGCTCCGAAGAAGTCCAAGAAACACCGGAAAAAAGATGCGGAGGAAGCGAGAAACCACGGTCGACATGGGTGGCGAGCAGAACGCACTCACCTAGTCGCGGCTGCGGCTTTGTCTCCCCCTCCGGCAACCGCGCAGCGCCATTGGCAATCAGTTCGGACTCAGCCAACTCGTCCAAGTCATCCTGCCGGAGCGAGGATCGGATCCAATCGCCCTGGATCCAACCCGGCGGCAGCACCGACCGTGACGACGACCCCCAATTCTGCTTCTTGCCTTTCGCCGCCCCCGTGGCCTTCTTTGCGCGTTCCAGCGCCGCCATCTTGTCCTTCACCATGGTCACGGGGCAGCGACATCGAGAGCGGAGGAGCCGGATGCGGTGGATAAGTGGAGGAGAAGGGGAGAGAATGGACACGCACAGTGCAAGCGCCTCGGCCCCGTCGCCTTTTAAAGACCCACTTTCGAGTGGCTGACACGTGGGCCCAGGCGATCCTGTCAAATCCCGCAACAGTCGCGCGCTGGGTACATGGCGAAAAAGGTGGCGTGGGGATCGAGGCACTCCTGTCTATCCATCCCGCTTACCACAGCACGCTCCATCCCGCGCGCTTCCCTGAAATTTCGAATCCCGTGATATCCGGGATAGGCCGTAACCAATCGCGCCAAAGGTTCCGTGCCCAAAGACAACAATCGACGGATGACGCTATAAATTCACTCGGCAACTTTTGAATCGATCAAGGCGACTGAAACGAAGCCGAAGTTCTAACATGAGCCTTCTGTCCAACATAAGTACTTGTGAAGCGCAAGGTTCGAAGCAAGATCATCTTTAACCTTCTTTCCACTCGGACCTCAATCCATTCGGGGGCTGATGATGATGATACAGACCTGGGTAGGGTCATAGGCCTGACCTATACGCCCTACCCAAGGTCACTACCCTAGAAGCAAAGAAGCTCAAGAGACAACAGAGAGTACCCAATAAAGGCGCCAAGTGCAATCCACTCGACCAATCAACCACTCGGGTACCCCTCCTTCCCGAAGTCACACGACCAGTCAACCACTCGACCATACAAGAAACCACTCGACATACTGAAGACCAGGAGTCACTCAGAACATCAACGGGCAAGCATTCACTCCGTAGTCGTTAAGGTCATTTAAGGCACTTAAGGCTGGCGTTACCAGCAATGCCTCATCTTTATGTACATTGAACCCTCTGTAACGGGGGATGGCTAGGGTCTAGGCGAACTCTATATAAGTCACCCCCTCCTCTTGCACGAGGGTTCGCACCCCCTGTAACACACACACACACACACACACACACACACTCATATAATCCAGTCGACCGCCTCCGGGCACCGAGACGTAGGGCTTTTACCTCCTCCGGGAGGGACCTGAACTCGTAAACACTTGCGTACAATCTTACTGTAGCTAGGACCTTGCCTCCTCATTCGTACCCCCTATACTTACTGTCAGACTTAGTACCATGACACCGCCCCCGCGCCTCTGCTCTCGGCTTCGGCCCCTCATCCTCTCCCCCACCGTCGCCGGTGGGCGCCCCCGACTCCGGCCTGGGGGGGGGGGGGGTGAGGCGGCGGCAGGATATCCTTTCCCCGCGCGGGCGTCCTCCTGGCCCGGGGCAGGGGCGGCGGCGGTGTCGCTCGGCTTGGCGACGGTTCGGTGACCCGGCGGGGTGGCCGGCGGCGGACATGGTGGCGGCACTGCTCCTTGGCAGCGGGGTGGCGTGATGGTGCTGGGTGGCCGACATCGCGCCCCCGGCCCAGATCTGGGCCCGACGGGCCCCATCTGGGTCCTAGCGGGCCGGCCCCTCGGCGTGGCCTCGTTGTCTGCGACGCGGTGAGGAGGAGGAGCAGCTCGGATATGGGGTGTCGGCGCCGATGGCGTGCCGGCAGCAGCGCGAAGGTGGGAGCTTTACAGGCCCATGAGGGCTCGGCCGGGCCTGTGGGCCCACGGGCCTGGTGTGCTCCTGCTATTGCGTCCGGACGGCTACCGTTGCTGACGGTGGAGGTGGGGCCCTCCCGCGTGCTGACGGTGCTGATGCCCTAGTCCTGGCTCTGATTCTTCGTCGCGTTGTCCTCACTTCGCGGTGCCGTGGTGAGACAGCGTGGGGGCCTCATGATCGCGTTGGCGCAGGGTGGTGGTTGGTTTCGTGGCTGGATTAGGAGCGCTCGAGGTGCGGGTTGGGATCGGGGGAAACCCCTGTCGGCGTGGCCGACACCGGCGCGGTGGCGCCTGTGGGTGCCACCTGACCTTCCGGGAGGGCGTCGGGGGCTACCCTTCCTCTCGCCTTATCGTGTACCAGGGGAAACCCTTGGCAGCAGCGTCATCATCGTCGCGATCCTTCTTGGAGATGTTGATAGGTGCCGGCGCTTCGGAGTCCTAGAGCCTAGTGGAAGATCCCGGTGGGCGCAGCGATCGCGAGGCTTCTTCGTTTTTGTTGATCCGCCGTTGTCGGCATTTGTTTATTTTGCTCTTTCTCCGTCGTCTTCTTTTGGGCGTGACTGTGCTGCTTCCGCCCTAGCACCTATCTGTGTATGGTTTGGTTGGTTGCTTTGTATACAAAGCGGGGGAAACCCTTTTTCGGTAAATAACGAGCAGTTTACCGAAGCGCGGTGAATAATCTTCAGTTAACTGTTACTCCTTCTGGTCCTTTTTACTCCGCATATAAGATTTGTATGTAGTCAAACTTCGTAAAGTTTGACCAACTTTATAGAAAAAATATTAACATTCACAACATGAATTTATTTTTCATACTGTGTAACTTTAGTATTGTAGATGTTGATATTTATTTTCATACAAATATGATCAAATTTTACAAAATGTGACTTGAGTCAAATTTTATGTGCGGAGTAAAAATGATCGGAGGGAATACATTTGCCTGACGGTAAACAGGGAAGCCAAGCGTCAATCGTAGCCGTCCATCGAACTGTTTTCTTCCTCCTCTGTTTCTTCAGTCCGCGCCGTAGCGTGGATTTCTCCAGACGGTTGTAGTTTCGTCAGGTTCAGAGCGTCAGTGTCCTGAGAGGCTGCCGGCGGCACGGCCCAGCTGTCCCCGTCCTCCTGGCTCACCCGCCGTCAGGTTCCCCCACTCCCAATCCCGAACGATTCCGCGGCTCCGCCGCAGATGGTGATCCCGCGCCTCCGCGCCATGCCCTCGTCCGGCAGGCTTAAGGTTCTGTTGGCGCCGCCGCGCGTCGATACGGCGTTCTGCGGTGCCTCGGTCACTGAGGGATGGGCCGAACGTTGCCGCCTCCGTCACTAGTGCCTCGCCCGCACCAAGATCCCATCGCCGGCAGAGGTGACCCCTACTCCTTCCTCTCCCTGCCTCCCCGCCTGCGCTCTTAGTATCAACTAATTAATTGCCCGGTCCGGTGATCTCATGATAAATTGAAGCCAATTGGAATTTAAGTTTCATATGACATTTTCCTGATTGGATTCCAGACAAGTTGCGTGATGCAGGGTCCAATGAATCTGCTGAACAATAATATATCTTATACCTTTGCCTGCAGCCGGCTCACTATTGAATTTTGGTCCTGGTTTGCACTTCGTAGGGGTTTTGACTTTTGAGAGGCAGCTGTTATTGTTTAGTTGACATGTTCTAATTTTTCTGAGGTTGCCAATGCTTCATTATCTCTTCCTGCTGATTGCAGAAGACTGGTCGTGTTCAATTGCCGTTATTAGCTAGTAAGTATAATTTAGATGCAGTTTATAAGCTCCTTCGTTTGCTTACTAGAGTCTGCTGTGTGGGAAATGAAACCTTAATAGAGCTTATTCAGAGACAGTAATGCGGGTAGGGTAAAGGTCTGCCAACAGAACAGACTGCTAGCAAGATTGTTCATCTTGTAAGGCAGCTTCAGACCACTTTGCCTCCTTAAGCACTTGCTTCTACATGGTCTTCTCTTCAGCCATAGCAACATTTTGCGCTACAATCAGAGGGCGGCACGCCACAAGCAGCGGCAGTCAGTATCGAGGGGTGGGGCAAACTAGGTTTCCGCGGCGACCAGGTACACGCTTGTGACATGCCTATCTGCTTGATATGGGGCGTTCTTCTCCGTAGATTGGGCGTAGGTTGGTTCTCAATCCCGTTAACTCTGACTTGTTCAGGTGATTTTGGTGTTCAAGCCATGTTCAAAATCGAGGGTTAATCCTCTATCTGGTTCCAAGTCAGCTTCCCAAATATTTACTCTGACTGCGCAAATCGGTCTAGCTCTGATCATTCAGGCTGTGCTTGTATAATACTACTCACTTGTACAAATAAGGGAAAATCCGAACGTGAAACGAAATGCTATGGCAAAAGAGAAGGGTACAGTCTGCAAGTTTCACTAACTTGAACTAACAAATGGAAAAGCCATATGTAAGATATTACACCATCGTTCTTTTTGACATGAATTTCTGTCACTAGCTACCATCCTACAGATCCTTTGCTTCATCTGACATCAATGTGTGAGGCCAGATGCTTGATTCTAAGGATTTCGGCAGAAACTTGTCCCATGTCCGGCCGTTCTTTGGGCGATGTCATGGAGCAGGAGAGGCCTATTTTAACCATTGGAATGACACAGTTCTTCATCACTTCCGTTGCGTTGCTGTCATCTTGTAGCATTGTTGGATCAACAACCTCACAGATATTATCTGGAAATGCTCTACGAACAAATTCATGAAGGCTTGCACCATCGCTGAATTTTCCGTCAGTTGGACTTCGCCCTGTTATCATTTGTAACAGAAGCACTCCAAAACTGTAGACATCACCCTTGCTTGATATCTCTTCACTCATGCCATACTCTGCATTTACATTTACAAATACAATTAGGGAATCTACAGTAATTGTGTAACTCTGTAAAGAACAAACTGAACCAACAATCTAACATACTAAGGATATGCTTAATCTCACCTGGTGGGATGTATCCGATGGATCCTTTTAGGCAGGCCAGACTTGTTGAACTATCTTTGTATGCATTTGATGCGGTGAACACAAACCTTGACAGGCCAAAGTCGGTGACATACGCAACCATGTCAAGATCCAAAAGAATATTGCTTGGCTTTAGGTCACAATGTATCAATGGAGATGCACATTGGTTATGAAGATAATCCAAAGCAAATGCTACATCCAAGCCAATATTGATCCTTTGGCTTAAAGTCAGGATATGTCTCTCACCATGTTCAAGGTCTTCAGGATGTAGCCACATTTCTAGGTTCCCATTCGGCATGTATTGGAACACTAGGGCCTTGAAATCTGCCCCACTAGAATCCACAGAAGAACATGATGTGATGATCTTTACAAGATTTCGGTGACGGACATTTCGCAGGGCTTCACACTCTGCAATAAAGCTCCTATTTGCTCCATAATTATTAAGGTTGAAAATCTTGATGGCAACTTGATCTTTCTGAAGCTTCAAACTGCCCTTGTAAACCACTCCAAATGATCCTGATCCAATTAGGTTTGCTGGAGAAAACCTATTTGTTGACCTTACAATGTCTTCATATGATATCTTCTTCATATGGTCATCAAATTCCTGCAAATGTGGATTTTCTTGCATCCTCTTCCTCCAGTATATTGTTGCAAGACATGACAAAATTAATATAACAACAGCAATGGTTGGAATTGCTATCTGTAGGACTAGAGCTGATGAATTTTGTTTTCCTTTTCTTTCAACTAGTGTGGAACAAAGAGGTATACCTCCTGTTGGAATGCTGGTACACAAATCATCATTTCCTTCAATTGACACTGCACTAGCATTGTAAAAAATACCACCTCTTGGAATTGCCCCATCAAAATTGTTGAAGGATAAGTTGAGATTTTGCAGGGAACTTAAGGATGTGAGGAACTGCGGAATCTTTCCGGACAAATTGTTATGAGAAATATCCAAGTACTCAAGAACCACACACTGGCCAAGAGTGGATGGGATGTTGCCAGACAGCCTGTTATCTGATATGCTAATTTTATTCACATTAATGAGATTGCCAACTTCCACTAATACTCCCCCAGATAGGTAATTGTGTGACAAGTCCAACTCTTCAGAAAGCGAAGAAATTTTGAAGATTTCACTTGGTATATTCCCATCTAGTGAGTTGTGAGCAAGGTTTAGTATTTGGAGTTGAGTACAATGTCCTATGCTTGCAGGTATCCTTCCGCTAATGTTGTTCCTATCCAACTTTAGAGATTTTAGCTGAACCAAATTACCAATAGTATCCGGGATTTGCCCTGAAAGTCTGTTTTGTGCAAAGGATAGATGGACCAAGCTGTGCAAATTGCCAATTGTTGGTGGTATATTTCCAGTGACAAGATTGTAATCCATGTACAACCTGCTGAGGCTCTTAAGATTTCCAATCTCCGGTGGTATAGGCCCAGAAATTTGGTTTTCCCTTAGCCACAGCCACTCGAGACTATTAGAAAGATTGCCTATCGAACTTGGCATTTTGCCTTGAAGATTGTTCCCAACCAACATCAACATAGTCAACCTGGTACAATTTGCTAGTGAAGAGACGAATTCCCAGTCTCCTGCTTCTAGCTTGTTGTATGACAAATCAAGTTCCTCCAAATTTGGCAATGACCCAAAGAAGGGTATAAACCCAGTTAGGTTGTTACTATACAGGTAAAGCTGACGAAGGTTGTAAGCTTTGGGAAGAGAAGCTGGGATTGGGCCATCAAACTTGTTTGTTGAGAGAACCAATGCCTGAATATTTGGGAGTGTGTAGCCAATATTGGAGGGTAACCTTCCAACAAGTGAGTTGTTTCCTACGCCAAGAAATGTCAGAGATGACATATTGAAGAGAGATGGTGGAACTGTCCCAGACAAGTTGTTGGCTGTCAAGGTCAGTATCTCCAGTGTTAAGATATGACCTAAGCTGTCTGGTATACGCCCTACTAAATTATTTTCCGTCAGACGAAGATCGATGAGGGAGGAAAGGTTCCCTAGCGAGGAAGGTATTTCTCCTGAAATATGATTATACCTTAAATCGAGGTATTGAATAGGCGGGGAGGTGGCAGTAACAACAGGTATAGAACCAACAAGGTTGTTCTTTTGAAGGGAAATGTCAAGAAGAGATGATGTGTTGAAGAGAGCCTTTGGTAGTTTTCCAATAAGCCTATTACTCATGAGCCAAAGTACTTGGAGGGATGAACTATTTGCTAGGGACTCCGGGATGACCCCTGTCAGAGCATTCACCCCAAGATCGACATATGTAAGAGAACGGCTGCTGCCCAGAGACGGTGGTATGTTACCTTCCAAAGTGTTCATGCTGAGGTTGAGGTCACGGAGCTGGCTCAGGAGGCCAAGCTCCGACGGTATGCCACCATTGAAGCTATTGTTTGACAGCTGAAGCCTTGCAAGAGAGGTCAGGTTGGCAAGGCAAGGCGCTATGGGGCCTGAGATGCCTTCTGACTCAAGGTGCAGCTCAATCACACGACGAGGAGGCACCGTGCTGCAGGTGATCCCATGCCACTCGCAAACTTCCAGGGACGTGTTGCTCCATGAAGCTAAAACTCCTGCTGGACCCGAGAACCGGGACTTGAAGCAGAGGAGAGCTTGTCTATCATTTTCAGTTTCATTGCAGATGGCTAGTCGTAGGCTGCAAATGAAGCTAAAGAGGCATAGAAACGAAACAAAGGCTTGAAACATGACACTGGAAGATGGAATTGTTGTTGTTCACAGGCTACAGCTATGGAGTATGGAGATGAAAGCTTTCATTTGCAAGAGGATGTTTAAGTACTCAGCTGTGGAGTGCGACGGTAGCTAACCGCTTAAAATAGCACACATATTCGCGGCTCAGCGATCAATATGGTGGGAACGGGGCTGATGCATCACGGCATCCTTTTGGATCAGATACGGTGTTCATTCAAACTATTTGCTGACTAAATTAGCTTGTGCTTGGAAGTAGTTGTTCAAGTCCACACTTGTGGAATATTTATATTGTGAGCACGCATTTGGACGCCAAGAGATTTGACCTTTCACGTCTCAGACTGGGACAGGATGATGCCTCCAACCTCTGCTTACATTGCATTGACCCAGCCACCCTCCAACAACATGTTGCCTGAGGTACAGTGTGAATTTACGCTTCATCATTGAAGAATAATGAGCATGCAATTCGATATTAAAAAAATTGAAAAATGCTAAAGTGGAATAGGGAATGCTAGGAATTTCTGACATCCAAAATTTGGCAGAAGATAAATGAAGTTCTTCTGTGATTTATGCACATGACATGATTAGTCATATTATTTTTGATAAATTTTCACGGGTGGGTCATCATCTCTCTTGGCATTCTCTACTTCCATGATGTTTTTTCTCGTATTTTTTCAAAGGTTCAATACACAAGAGCACTTATCAGGACTGTCTAGGGTCGTTTTTAATCTTTTTAGTAATATTTCAACATCTTCTGCAATCTCTTTTTTGTACTCATTCGCATATGATTGATGCACTTTTCTTGTGTTCTATCGAAACAACTATTTCTGCAAGTTTTATGTGTTTTACAATATAATCTGTGTTCTACCCGTATACCTGTCAAATTCTTATATTTTTCTATGCTTGTACTTTCTCTTCTTGAAATCCAGAGAGGCCCCGCCTGTGCATTTCATTAGTCTGATCTGATGAACCTCCGTTTGGCGGCAAGGTGGCTCACGCTTTCTTCAGCGCAAAAAAAAAGATAGCGAGACGACTCTATGGCTGGTTGTATGCGCACTGCATTGACCCAGCCAGCGGCCCAGCAACTTGTCTGAAGAACGGCGGCTCCGTACTCTAGACACGCTACCATGACCTGACCGGCGGCCGAGCAACTCGCCTGCAGAATGTCAATGGTACGTACGGCATACTGGCACGGTACGAACGTACGGATCCATTCATCAAGCGCGCGTGCCGCTTATGCCCTAACCCTAAACCCTGAACCCTAAATTCTTATATTTTTCAAATATCGCAGAAGGTTGACTCGCGGACATGCATGTTCACACGTTGTTTGATTGGAACCTTTTTGAGGGACTAAGATATTTGGCGTTCAAGTCTCGGGACTGACCTGTCAACATGTCAAGATACCTCCAAACCTCTGAATACATTGCATCTACCAGGCCAGTGGCAGAGTAGAGTGTTTGACTAGGCAACATTATCCACCACATGGTATGAACCCATGCCTTCCACTTGATGAACACAAAGTATGCATGGACTGCTAGGTGAAGGTCGAGGTCGTAGCCGGGCTGGGTGCGCGCGCGTACCTCCGTGAGATACATCAAAAGTCCTCTCTGAAACACATACTGTACTATATAAACATACAAATCCCGGGGCCAGGAGGCACATCCCTCAATCCTCACCCATCAAGCTCTGCCAAGCCAGCTAGCTAGAGAGGATGGCGCTCGCTCCCAGGTCGTCCCTGCGCTCCCTGGTGTTGCTCATGTCGCACGGGAGGCCACGGCTGAGCTCTTTCTTCTCCTTCACCACCGCCCCAGGAGCCGATGCTCCTCCGGCCGTCCAGCCCCCAGGTAACATACTGACCTGCACAGATTAATGCTTCCTCCTTCGCTTCTATTGCTAACGGTTACTCCATTTCGAGCTCTGCCAGGTCCTTCATGCCACAAGCTCCCTGTCGAGGAAGAGTTTGTTCTTAACCCAACTCCTGGTTATGGTTCATGTAGCACACCTGACAAGCCTCCCTCCGGCGCCTCCGAGGATGTGAAACAACGAGATGTTGATCCACCACCTCCCGCGCGCGAAGGTGTTGGACACCGAGTTGTCGATCCACCACGCGGGGGCAGGGGGCGTCGCGCGCCCGACGAGCCAGAGCAGTGCGCCCAGGAGCATCCCAAGTACCCAGTTCCTGACAATTCAAGTGACAAGGTCTGCTCCTCCGCTACTCCGCCGCCGGCTCCAGGACCTTGCACCACGGCTGCCCCCGACGTCCAGCCTCCAGTCACCCCAGGTAGCTCGCCAACCCGAACAAATTAATGCTTCCTGCAACGCACGCATCTCTCCTTGATCCCAGCTAACAGCTACTCCATTGCGTTGCAGCTCCGCCAAATCGTTCAGGCCACAAGCTCCCTGATCACGAAGAGTCTGTTTTCAACCCACTTCCTGATCCACCATCAGGTCACAGGCTTAGCCCTGTAATCGAAGAGCCTGCCCGGTGCACCCTGGACAACCCCAAATACCCAACTCCTGATCGTGGTTCATGTAGCCCATCTGAAGGTGCATCTGGGGACTTGTTGGAAGATCCTCTGCATCGGGTGCCTGATCCACCACGTAAGCCGTAATCGACGAGCCTGCACCCAGGAGCATCGACCCTGCTAATATTGTATCGCATTCGCATAGGAGAAAAAACTGGGCAGCTTTCGCTGGCTTCTGCCCGTGCTGGGCTGCATATACTGTACACTCATAATTTTGTTTCGATGAACCTTGTGTTGTGCGCTCAGAAGAAATATCCCGGTGGTTATTTGTAATCTCAATACATGCTGTCAAGGAAAAGAATCATGGTTGAGCCCCAGCTGCACTGCCTCTCAGCACATACAAATACACGTTCATCTAAAATTAAGAATCCATTACATTTCATACACTTACACATTCATTTCAATTGCCCATAGTCAACTTATACAACGAAGTACTCCCTCCGTAAAGAAATATACTTGAATCTAAAGTGTTGTACTGAGCAACCAAAAGGAACCGCACCCCCTGGTTACGTCATCGTAGTCGTCTTGGGGAATAGAATTCAGTCTACGAATCTCGCCTCTTTGTTTCTGATCAGCCTGAGATATCTTCTCGACCATGGGTATCTTAGCTCATGGACTTGCTCGCTCGGCTATCTTTGATACCCCCGGCCGCCATGTTTGGCTCGCTGTTCCACCAGTCGGTGTTTGTAGCCCTACAACTATTACTCAAGAGGGTTCTGGGACGGCCAGGTACAAGCTTGTGCCATGCCTATGTTCTTGATCTGGGCACGCATATTGGGCATGGGCTTGGGCCTTGACCCTGTTCTAGTTAAACTTCTCAGGCAAGTTTCATGTTGTCATGTTCAGACTTCAGATTTGAGGTTTAAGTTTAATCCTCAATCTGGTTCTGAGACAGCTTCTAGAATATCTGACTTTTTTTTTGCGGGGACTATAATATCTGACTTGATTTGATTTGGCACTGCTTGCACAAATAATCTAATTCAGATCACTTGGATTGAGCGTGTAGAAATACTACTCACTTGTAAAAAGAAAATGAGATGGCAAAAGAGAATGTTACTTTCTACAAGTGTCACCAACTATCTAACTGAATTTCAAAATGGAGAAGTCATTACATCACTATTCGTCTTTACATGAATTTCTGTCACCAGCTACCGTCATGTCTATTATTTGCTTCATACACCCATTTGCGAGGCCATATGCTTGATTCTAAGGATCTCAGTAGAAACTTGTCCCATATCCGGCCGCTCTTTGGGTGATGTCATGGAGCAAGAGAGGCCTATTCCAACCAGTGGTATGATACAGTTCTTCATAACGTCCGTCATGGAGATTCTTTGTAAATGGAGATTCTTTGTAAATGCTTCATCAACCCCATGGTGATGCATGCGCCCTTTGCGACCAGGAGGAGGAGACCATGCACCATCTCCTTGCCGGCTGCTCTTTCTCTCGCCAAGTTTGGCACTAGATCCTCGGTTGGGCACGTGTGCCCATCGGCCTCCTCACCCCTGACACTCCATTTCAGCTCTGGTGGAGATCCTCTCTCGACTTTGTGCCGGCATCCATGCGCAAGGGTCTATCCTCCCTCATCATCCTGTCTGCTTGGTGGATTTGGAAGCACCGCAACGCTTGCATTTTCGACGGAGCTTCACCATCGATCACCTTCACCGCCGACTCCATCAAGGACGAGGCGCACCTCTGGGCCAAAGCGGGCGCCACCGGACTACATAACATTATCCCCGGTGCTTAGTCTTTAGTTTCTGTCGTGGGGCTGAGCATACCCCCGTCTGTTGTGCTCCTTCGCTTGTACACCATGCCTAGTGCGTACATGGCCTTGTAAGCGTTGTAACCCCATGCTTGTACTCTTCTTCTATCAATACAAAGATACGCATCTTGCGTATTCGAGAAAAAAAAACAAATTCGTGAAGGCTTATACCACCCTGTTATCATTTGTAACAGAAGCACTCCAAAACTTTAGACATCACCCTTGGTTGATATCTTTTCGCCCATGCCATACTCTGCATTTACATTTACAAGCACAATAAAATTAGAGAACCTGCAGTATTTGTACGACTCTATAAAGAACAAACTGAACCTACATGTTGTGAATACGCTTAGTCTCACCTGGTGGGATGTATCCGATGGATCCTTTTAGGCAGGCCAAACTTGCTGAACTATCTTGGTATGCATTTGATGTAGTGAACAGAAATCTTGCTAGGCCAAAGTCAGTAACATATGCAACCATATCATTATCCAACAGAATATTGCTTGGCTTCAAGTCACAATGTATCAGTGGAGGTGCACAGTGGTTGTGGAGATAGTCCAAAGCAAATGCCACATCCAAACTAATATTAATCCTTTGGCTTAAAGTCAGAATATTTCTTTCACCATGTTCAAGGGCTTTATTTTTAGCCGGATTTCCAGATTCCCATTCGGCATGTATTGGAATACTAGGGCCTTGAAATCTTCCCTGGTAGAATCCACAGAAGAGCATGATGTGATGATCTTTACAAGATTCCGATGGCGGACATTTCGTAGGGCTTCACACTCTGGAATGAAACTCCTTTGTGCTCCATAGATGTCAAGATTGAATACCTTGATAGCAACTTGATCTTTCTTGAACTGCCGAGTGCCCTTATAAACCGTTCCAAATGATCCCGAGCCAATTAAGTTTGCAGAGGAGAACTTATTGGTTGCCCTAACAATGTCTTCGTATGATATATTCTTTATATGCCCGTTGACTATTTGCAGATGTGTATTTCCTTGCACTCTCTTCCTCCAATAAATTGTCGCAATACAGGACAAAATTATTATAGTGACAACAGTTGGCATTACTATCTTGAGGACTAGAACTAATAAGTTGTGTTTCTGTTTCTTGTCGTCCACCTGTGGAGAACAAAGATACACGCCTCCTGTTGGAACACTTGTACACAAATAATCATTTCCTTGGATTGATATTGCACCCACGTTGTCAAATACACCACCTTTTGGAACCTCTCCATAAAAGTTGTTGAAGGATATATTGAGTTTTTCCAGAGAACTCAAAGTTGCTAGGAATTCTGAGATTTTTCCGTGCAAACTGTTACGGGAAATATCCATGGATTTGATGCTAACTAACTTCACAAAGGACTGTGGAATGCTTCCTACAAAGAAGTTACTTTGCATTTCAAGATTCTCCAAAACCACACACTGTCCGAGAGTGGATGGGATATTGCCAGACAACCTGTTATTTGAGATGCTAAGTTTGTTCAGATTAATGAGATTGCCAACTTCCTCCGGCATGCCCCCAGATAAGTAGTTGTGTGACAAGTCCAACTCTCCAGTGAGCGAATAAATTTTGAATATGTTCCTCGGTATACTGCCATCTAGTGAATTGTGAGCAAGGTTGAGATTTTGGAGCTGAGTACAACGCCCTATGCTTCCAGGTATCTTTCCAGTCAAGTTGTTCCCATCCAGTTTTAGAGAACTCAACTGAACAAGGTTGCCAATAGTATCTGGTATTTCGCCCGAGAGCAAATTTTGAGCAAAGGATAGATAGACCATGCTATATAAATTCCCAATTGTGGCGGTATTTTGCCAGTGAAAAGATTGTAATCCATGTACAACCAACTGAGGCCCTCAAGATTGCCAATCTCCGGCAGTATAGGCCCCGAAATTTTGTTGTTTCTCAGAAAAATCTGCTGGAGACTATTGGAAAGATTTCCAATAGAACTTGGCAAATTCCCTTGGAGATTGTTCCCATCCAACATCAGGATAGTCAATCTGGAGCAATTTGCGAGCGAAGAGATAAAGCCCCAATCGCCCGCTTTTAGCTTGTTGTATGACAAATCTAGTTCCTTTAAGTTTGGCAATGAACCGAAGGATGGTATGAATCCAGTAAAGCTATTATTGTACAAGTAAAGCTTGCGTAGATGATAGGCTTTGAGAAGAGAAGTTGGGATTGAGCCACTAAAGTTATTTGTTGATAGAATTAAGCCCTGAATATTTGGTAGTGTGTAGCCAATATTGAAGGGTAGTCTCCCTACGAGGGAGTTGTTTGCCATGGCAAGAAATATCAGGGACGACATGTTGAAGAGAGACGGCGGAACTGATCCAGATAAGTTGTTTATATTTAAGGTCAATATCTGTAGTGGCTGAATATGACCTAAGCTCTCTGGTATGCTCCCAACAAAATTATTATCTGTAAGTCGAAGTTCAAGCAGGGAGGAAAGGTTCCCCAGTGAGGATGGTATTTTTCCTGAAAGATAGTTGGACCTCAAATAGAGATATTTAATATGGGAGGTATGGAACCAACGAGGCTGTTCTGTTACAGGAGGTATGGAACCAACGAGGCTGTTCTGTTGGAGGCAGATGGCAACAAGTGATGCAGTGTTGAAGAGAGTCTTTGGGAGTTCTCCAGTAAGATTATTTCTCATGAGCCTAAGTACTTGGACAGATGAACTGTTTGCTAACTGATGTCGTTTGTACACCACGGGAAGAAAATCACTTTGAGTGGGATCCAGCCTCATACCGAGGAGTGCCATCCTGTGTCGTTGGACCAGCTTCACTTCCTGGTGGCATGTAATGGCATAGACCAAATGGTTCAGCTGCAGGCAGTGGATGGAAAGCAGAAGGGGCAAGCAGTAGCAAGTGTGCCTCCACCCATGGCTGAATTGATCGACAAATTTCAGGCCTTGTTTGAAGCACCAAAAGGCTTACCTCCATCCATGCCATTTGCCCACAAGATCCCCTTAATACCGGGAGCCTAGCCTGTCAACATCAAGTCTTATCGGTACAATCCCTTTCAGAAAGATGAGATAGAAAGACAGATAAAGGAGATGTTGCAGCAGGGCATCATACAACCCAGCTACAGTCCGTTCGCTTCGCCAGTGCTGCTAGTTCTGAAGAAAGACTTGTCGTGGAGATTTTGCGTCGACTACCGACAGTTGAACGCTATCACGGTCAGGAACAGGTTCCCGATGTCGGTTATAGAGGAGCTTTTGGATGAATTGGCTGGTTCAAAGTGGTCCACCACCCTGGATTTGAGGGCGGGGTATCATCAAATCAGAGTGGCATCTGAAGATGTGTTCAAAACTGCCTTCAAGACTCACTTGGGCCACTATGAATTCAGGGTGATGCCTTATGGATTATCGGAGGCACCGGGAACTTTTCAAGGAGGCATGAATTATGTACTGGCTGATTTGATAAGGCATGGAGTGCTCGTGTTCATCGACGATATACTTGTCCACAGTGCTACGCTAACAGAGCATGTCAGCCTCCTCCGGCAAGTGTTCGAGAGACTGGAAGCACATCAACTTAAGGTAAAGCTATCCAAGTGTACTTTTGCTCAACCACAACTGACCTACCTGGGTCATGTGATCAGTGCTCAGGGAGTTGCGACTGATGAGAAGAACATCACAGCAGTAAAGGAGTGGCCGACGCCAACTAGGGTGCGCCAGGTCAGAGGGTTTCTTGGGTTGGTTGGGTATTACCGTAGGTTCGTCCGAAATTTTGGGCTCATCAGTCGTCCCCTGACCAATTTGCTGAAGAAGGGTGCAGTGTTTGTTTGGGCTCAGGAAATTGAAGAAGCATTCCAACACTTGAAAACAACACTTATCACTGCTCCTGTTCTGGCTTTGCCCCGCTTCGACAAACCTTTCGAGATCGAAACGGATGCGTCTGATCATGGGGTGGGCGCGGTGCTCATGCAGGAGGGACACCCATTGGCGTTTCTCAGCAAAGCTTTGGGTCCCCGGAATCGAGGTCTGTCCACCTATGAAAAAGAGTTCATGGCTATTCTCATGGCGGTGGAGAAGTGGCGCTCATATCTGCAAAATTCTGAGTTTGTCATTCGAACTGACCATAGTGCTCTGGCTCATATCAGCGACCAACGGCTAGTTACCCCGTGGCAAAGGCGCGCCTACACCAAGCTGATGGGGTTGCAATACAAAGTGGTGTATCGCAAGGGAATTGAGAACACAGCGGCAGGCGCCCTATCCCGGAGAGATGTGGAAATCACAGCAATCACCATAGCTACCGCTCTATGGCTGGAGGAAGTAGTGAAAGGATATCAAAACGATGACAAAGCCAAGGCTATATTACAGCAACACAGTGCAGCAGGAGATCTCTCTTCAAATTATGAGGCGAAAGACGGGGTCATATTGTACAAAGGCAGAGTCTGGGTGGGGCTGAATGCAACCATGCAACAAAAGATACTGCAAGCCATTCACGCAAGTGCAACGGGGCCACTCGGGAATTCATGCTACCTATGAGCGTCTAAGGCGACTGTTTGCTTGGCCAGGGATGAGGCAAGATGTTGTCACTTGGGTGTTGAACTGCGGCACTTGCAAACAAGCAAAGACAGAAACGATCTGTACCCCGGGACTGCTGGAACCCCTGCCAGTTCCTCCACATGCCTGGCACACCATCACCCTCGACTTTGTGGAAGGTTTACCCAACTCTCGGGGCTATTCTTGCATTATGGTGGTGGTGGATAAGTTGACACGGTACACACATTTTATTCCTTTGGCACATCCCTTCTCAGCGCTTCAGGTGGCTACAACGTTTATGACCCACGTTTACAAACTGCACGGACTTCCTCACGCAATGGTCTCGGACCGTGATCGGGTCTTCACAAGCAACATGTGGAAGGAGCTGTTTCGTCAAGCTGGGACGGAGTTATGAATGTCTTCAGCGTACCACCCACAAACAGATGGCACCACCGAGAGAGTAAACCAGTGTATGGATACTTTCTTGCGATGTTTTGTACACTCCTGCCCGCATAGATGGTTTCAGTGGCTGCACCTGGCTGAGTTCTGGTACAACACAGCTCCACACTCCGCGCTGCAGGCTTCTCCTTTTGAGGTACTTTATGGCCTCCTCGCCATTTTGGGATTGTGAATGCCTAGATGGCAGCTCCAGCCGATCTGAACTGCTGGCACCAGGAGAGGGAAGTTATGACAGCCTTGCTGAAACAACATCTGGAAAGGTCCCGACAATGAATGAAAGACCAGGCGGACCAAAAAAGATCAGAGAGATCCTTCTCGTTGGGAGACTGGGTGTTCGTGAAGCTGCAGCCATACGTGCAGGTCTCTGTTGCAGCGTGGGCTAACCACACGTTGTCTTTCAAATTTTTTGGCCCTTTCCAGGTTACATCGCGCATTGGGAGTGTGGCATATCGCCTGCAACTGCCGGAAGGGAGCCGAGTCCACCCGGTGTTCCATGTTTCCCTACTCAGGGGAGCACTGCCACCGGGCGCTGAAACGGTTTCGTCACTACCGGAGCCTGCGTTGCCGTACTCGCCTCCTGACTTTCCCGAGAAGGTGCTGGCTAGGCGCCTGATTACAAAAGGCAAATCGAAGATTCCTCAAGTGCTGATCAAGTGGTCGTCTCAGCTAGAGGCGCTGGCGTCGTGGGAAGACTTCTTCGAGCTCCGGAGCCGGTTCCCAGGAGCTGCGGTTTGGGGTCAAGCCGCGTCTGAGGAAAGGGGGGATGTCACGGCTGATACTGCATCAGCATCCCGTCCAGAGCCCACCAGTACCACCGGGCGGCTCAAGAGAAGAAAGAAGCCCAACAAGCTCTTCGACCCATCGACCTGGGAACTGTAAGCGTTCGGTTAAGTAGCCCACGGGGGAGTGGAGATAGGCACGGAATTGTAATAGACTGAACCCACTACTCGTCCCCTTCTCTGTTCTCCTTCTATCTCCTCTCCTGCTACCTCCCGATCCCCTTTCTCCCTCTCAAACCCTAGCGGGATCCGCCTGTAATCGCCATGGTTGCTTGAATCGAGTAAGAGGGTCGTGACACCATTGCCGTTAGTCAGAAGTGTGGAGGTGAAGGCTCTCCTCTACTCTACAGGATGGTGTTTAAGTATGGTGTATAACATGATTTTGGACGTGGTAACAACTAGCCAACTAGGGGTGCATGAACGCGTGCTTTTGGTGATCACAGATTCAACGCTGTACATTCAAACCATATGGTACAACTTGAATATATGGGTGAAGTCCACCTTGAAGGCTTGAACAGGAAAAAAGAAAAGCCCTGGGATGGCGTTTTGGTCTGGCGACTCGGGGGGCGATTCCGCGGGCGACTCCGCTCGCTGCCCCGCGGCGGAGGCGAATGGCTGGACGGCGGTGCGGCCAGCAGAGGGGCGCGCGCGATGGTGCGTGCTGTCCAGGGGGCGGCCCCTCGCCCTGCCCATCTCCGGCAGTAGGTTCTGGGCGTTGGAGGGGGTCGACTCCGACGCCGACGACGATGAGGTTAGTAGCCAGGTAAGTGGTGGTGGTGGAGGTTCGCCGAGGCCCCGTGCGGGGTGCTCGGTGGGTGACTTTGTCGCCCGTGCGGAGGATCTTGGGGGCTCCTTCATGGCCGGCCGCTGGCGTGCCTTTGCGCCTGGTGGGCACGGCGGGCGCCGCCTGGCGCCGCGGATCTGGCGTCCGCCGATGGGGGTGATTGCTGGGCCTGAGGGCCGCTCGTGTGCCCTGCCGGAGGTGGGTCGCCGCGATCTGGTGTTGGCGGAGCCTCCTCCGGTCCCGACGAGCTCGTCGGAGCAGACAGGGGTCAGCGACGGCGACGACGGGGATGCCCGTGACGGGGAATCGCGGGTCCTGGCTAGGGTTTTCGGGGCGCCGACGGACGGGCCCGTTTCTCTGTTGGGCCAGGAAGATTGGCCCAGCCTACCAGGAGGTGGGCTGGGGGGCCCACCGGCGGTCCTGCCCGTCTCTTTGCCAGTGGGGGTGCAGGGGCGCCCCTCAGTGCTTGGGCCTGGCCCGCCTGGCCCGGTGGCCTGCTGTGCGCCTGCGCTTCGGCCCGGGCCCAGCACGGAGGAGGCTGCGTGGCCGCCCTCTCCTATTTATAGGTGGTTGTGGGTGCCGAAGGGAACCCTAGATCTGCCGCTAGGGTTTCCCGCATCCCATTCTCAGGTGCGGCGATTCGGGCACCTCGCTCGTCATCTTCACCGTTCTGCCCCTCCCCCACCTCTCTCCTGCTCGTTTGCCACTGCTGTGAGGATGGGTACCCGCCGCGGTGACAAGCCACCCATGTCGCCTCCGATCCCGGCGGCGGATCGGCAGCGCGAGCAGGATCTGCGGGCGAAGGCGCTCCCCAAGGCGCAAGTGATGCCCGCGGAGGAAGGGGGCTGGGGGCCGCCGCCTCCATGGTGGCTCGCGGAGCAAGAGCGGAAGCAACAGAAGGAGCGCGAGCACAAAAGGAAGAAGGAGGAATATCGGCGCCGCAGGCTGGAGCAGAAGAAAGAGCTCAAGAGGAAGGAGTCCTAGCTCCCTCCGGGCGGTGAGCGGAGCGGGGATCCTTTGGCCAAGAAGCAGAAGCAAAAGGGGGCCGGTTCGGTGCCGCTGCAGCTGACGGCCGGGCCGTCGGCTTCGAAGGGGTCGGCTGACGCTCCGATCCCAGTGGAGGAGGCCGACGGGCCGGAGTGTTTCAAGTGCGGTAGGGTGGGGCACTACCAAAATATGTGCCACTTCAAGCCCCTGTGCATCGTCTGCCATGAGGAGGGGCACGCGTCGGCGTACTGTCCCACGCGGGGGCGCCCTCTGTTCCTGCAGATCATGGGCAACGCCATCCCCGGCGAGGGATTCTTCTGCCTTCCTTACGTGGAGACGGAGGGCGAGGAGGTCTGTGCCCCGCTGGTGGCCGATGCGGCGATCATCTCGGCGGCGCCTGACACGCTGTCGATCCCCATCTTGGAGGCGGAGCTCCCTCACCTCTTCGAAGGGGAGTGGGATTGGCGGGTGACGGCCATCGGCGTCGACCAGTTCTTGGTTATCTTCCCCAACATGGCCATGCTGCGGATGGCGACCCGCAGCGGCAAGCTCTACCTTTCCCTCAACAACATCATGGCGGACATCAAGGAATCGCGCCCGGAGGAGCCCAAGGCTGAGATCATGCCGGACGTGTGGGTCAAGTTGTGGGGTGTGCCGCCCAAGCACCGCCGCGTGGATCGCCTCATGGCTGGGATGGTGATGATCGGGCGTCCAATGGAGGTGGACCAGACGTCACTTTCGGGGCTCGGCCCAGTGCGGATGCGCTTCGCGTGTCGATCCCCGGCCAAGCTCAGGGGGTACGTCCAAGCGTGGTTCAATAGTGAGGGCTTCACCATTCATATGGAGGCCGAGGCGGGTGACCTGCAGGGCGCGGCTCCCCCTCCCCCTCCGCCAGCCAGCGTGGACAAGGGGCCGGATGACAAAGACAAGGACCACGACACGAGCATGGGGGACGACTCCATCGACACCGCGACTCGGGACAAGCTTGGGCTCAAGGACAAGGACGCACAGGCCGCGCCCCCGGCGGTGGGCGCTGCGAAAGACCAGGAGGAGCGTCAAGTGGTGGTGGGCAGCAATGAGATGGGTTTCAACCAGTACGGCTCCAACATGACGCTGGGCCTCGACATCGACAAGGGGGTCTCAGCGTCTTGCGACTCGGAGGGGCGCTCGATGCTCGTCTCCCCGGTGGCTGCGGAGGTGGGTGAGCCTCGGGCTTTCACGACGCGCTCTCCCAAGGCGGCATCCGGCCTCGGTGGCGGTGGGACGAGGCTCCACAAGAAGCCGGCGGGCTGCAAGGCTCCCGCGGTGGCACAGGCGAGCCCCCCTTCGGTCCGTGCGGGCACGCCCGCCTCGCAGCGGCCGGTGGTGATGGCGCTGGCTTCCCCTGGGGGTCCAGTTGGCGGCACCTCGTCGGTCATCTCCCCTCCTGCCTCTGATGCGCTTCGCGCGGAGGTGTCCAAGGTGGCGCCCATATCCACGGCCAAGCGTTCCAAGGCGGTGGTGGCGTCCCTGGCGACGCAGGAGCAGGTGAGCTCTTGTCCGAAGGGAGCCAAGGGCAACCTTCCCGCCCTCCAGCGTGCCCAACTCCTGCAGGCTCAGAAGAACCTGGAAACAGAAGGTAATCCCATGCCCCGCTTTACGATCTTCGATGAATATTCTGATGACTGCTTGGGGGGATCTTAGCGGATAGCGGCGTCGAGATGTCTGACGAGGGGGAAGCGCACGAAGTGCTTTCTCTTATTCGTGCTAAGGAAATCGCGCAGGCCGCGCTTGCTCAGGCAGCATTGGCCCGCGCTGCGCCAGCAACAGAAGAAGCAGGGGCTTCTCTGGTGCCTATTGTGCGGCCCGATCAGGAGGACATAGCAGCAGGGGCTGCGCCGTCCCCCTCCAACCGTCGTCCTGCCAAGACACGGCGCGTGGCCAAAGCGGTAACCGCTCGCGGTATCCGCCTCTGCAACCGCATAATCTAATGCGTTTCATTTTCTGGAATATCCGAGGCTTCGGCCACGCTGGGAGGCGGACCCAGTTAAAAGAGTTCATTCAGGAAGAGGGGATCGACGTAGTAGGATTGCAGGAAACTATCATGGCTGATTTTAACCATCGGGATCTGCTAGCCGTCGACCCGCTAGAGCATTTTGTTTGGCATTGGGTGCCGGCGGTCGGGCACTCGGGGGGCATGTTGCTGGGCATCAACCTAGTGTGCTTCGAGGTGGTGGCGTGGGATGCCGGTCGTTTCTTTCTGTCGGCTCATGTTGGGGAATGTAGCAGAAATTCCAAATTTTCCTACGTGTCACCAAGATCTATCTATGGAGAAACCAGCAACGAGGGGAAGGAGAGTGCATCTACATACCCTTGTAGATCACTATGCGGAAGTGTTCAAGAGAACGGGGTTGAAGGAGTCGTACTCGTCGTGATCCAAATCACCGGAGATCCTAGTGCCGAACGGACGGCACCTCCGCGTTCAACACACGTACAGCCCGGTGACGTTTCCCATGCCTTGATCCAGCAAGGACAGAGGGAGAGGTTGAGGAAGACTCCTTCCAGCGGTAGCACAACAGCGTGGTGGTGGTGGAGGAGCGTGGCAATCCTGCAGGGCTTCGCCAAGCACCGCGAGAGAGGAGGAGTACTTGGGAGAGGGGGAGGGCTGTGCCAGAACTTGGGGTGCGGCTGCCCTCCCACCCCTCCACTATTTATAGGTGGGGGGAAGAGGGGGCCGACCCCCTAGATCCCATCTAGGGTTGGGGGCGGCGGACAAGGGGGGAGTAGTGCCTCCCAAGTCAAGTGGAGGCCCGCCCCCTTAGGGTTTCCCCCTTCCCATGCGCATGGGCCTTGGGGGGCTGGTGCCTCTGGCCCATTAAGGCTAGGGCACCCCCCTATAGCCCATGCTACTGTATTGGACGTGGTGGAACAATTTCTGGACCTCCGGACCCCTCCGGAATCCTCCGGAACCTTCTGGAAGCTTCCCGGTACAATACTGGAAAAACCCGAACTTTTCCCGAAACCCAAACAACAACTTTCCATATATAAATCTTTACCTCCGGACCATTTCGGAACTCCTCGTGACGTCTGGGATCTCATCCGGGACTCCGAACAACATTCGGTAACCACATACAAACTTCCTTTATAACCCTAGCGTCATCGAACCTTAAGTGTGTAGACCCTACGGGTTCGGGAGCCATGCAGACATGACCGAGACGTTCTCCGGTCAATAAACAACAGCGGGATCTGGATACCCATGTTGGCTCCCACATGTTCCACGATGATCTCATCGGATGAACCATGATGTCAAGGACTCAATCAATTCCGTATACAATTCCCTTTGTCTAACGGTATAGTACTTGCCCGAGATTCGATCGTCAGTATGCCGATACCTTGTTCAATCTCGTTACCGGGAAGTCTCTTTACTCGTTCCGTAACACATCATCCCGCGATCAACTCTTTGATCACATTGTGCACATTGTGATGATGTCCTACCGAGTGGGCCCAGAGATACCTCTCCGTCACACGGAGTGACAAATCCCAGTCTCGATTCGTGCCAACCCAACAGACACTTTCGGAGATAGCTATAGTGCACCTTTATAGCCACCCAGTTACGTTGTGACGTTTGGTACACCCAAAGCATTCCTACGTTATCCGGGAGTTGCACAATCTCATGGTCTAAGGAAATGATACTTTGACATTAGAAAAGCTTTAGCATACGAACTATGATCTTTGTGCTAGGCTTAGGATTGGGTCTTGTCCATCATATCATTCTCCTAATGATGTGATCCCGTTATCAACGACATCCAATGTCCATGGTCAGGAAACCGTAACCATCTATTGAACAACGAGCTAGTCAATTAGAGGCTTACTAGGGGCATGGTGTTGTCTATGTATCCACACATGTATCTGAGTTTCCTATCAATACAGTTATAGCATGGATAATAAACGATTATCATGAACAAGGAAATATAATAATAACTAATTTATTATTGCCTCTAGGGCATATTTCTAATAGTCTCCCACTTGCACTAGAGTCAATAATCTAGTTCACATCGCCATGTGATTAACACTCACTGGTCACATCGCCATGTGACCAACATCCAAAGAGTTTACTAGTGTCATTGAACTAGTTCACATCATCATGTGATTAAGACTCAATGAGTTCTGGGGTTTGATCATGTTTTTCTTGTAAGAGAGGTTTTAGTCAACGGGTCTGCAACATTCAAATCCGTATGTACTTCGCAAATCTCTAGGTCATATTGTAAATGCTGCTTCCATGCTCCACTTGGAGCTATTCCAAATGGTCGCTCCACTATACGTATCCGGTTTGCTACTCAGAGTCACTCAGATAGGTGTTAAAACTTGCATCGACGTAACCCTTTACGCCGAACTCTTTATCACCTCCATAATCGAGAAACATGTCCTTATTTACTCCAAGGACAATTTTTGACCGCTGTCCAATGATCCATTCCTGGATCATTCTTGTACCCCTTGACTGACTCATGGCAAGGCACACTTCCGGTGCGGTACACAGCATAGCATACTGTATAGCCTACGTGTGAAGCATAGGGGACGACCTTCGTCCTTTTTCTCTATTCTGCCGTGGTCGAGCTTTAAGTCTTAACTTCATACCTTACATCTCAGGCAAGAACTCCTTCTTTGACTGATCCATCTTGAACACCTTCAAGATCATGTCAAGGTATATGCTCATTTGAAAGTACCATTAAGCGTTTTGATCTATCCTTATAGATCTTGATGCTCAATGTTCAAGCAGCTTAATCCAGGTTTTCTATTGAAAAACACTTTTCAAATAACCCTATATGCTTTCCAGAAATTCTACATCATTTCTGATCAACAATATGTCAACAACATATACTTATCAGAAATTCTATAGTGCTCCCATTCACTTCTTTGGAAATAGAAGTTTCTCATAAACTTTGTATAAGCCCAAAATCTTTGATCATCTCATCAAAGCGTACATTCCAACTCCAAGATGCTTACTCCAGTCCTTAGAAGGATCGCTGGAGCCAGCATACCTTTTAGCATCCTAAGGATCGACAAAACCTTTCTGATTGTATCACATACAACCTTTCCTTACGAAGACTGGTAAGGAAACTCGTTTTGACATCCATCTGCCAGATTTCATAAATGCAGCTAATGCTAACATGATTCCGACGGACTTAAGCATCGCTACGGATGAGAAAATCTCATTGTAGTCAACTCCTTGAACTTGTGAAAAACTCTTCGCCACAAGTCGAGCTTCATAGACGGTGACATCACCGTCCATGTCCGTCTTCTTCTTAAAGATCCATTTATCTCAATGGCTTGCCGATCATCGGGCAAGTCCACCAAAGTCCATGCTTTGTTCTGATACATGGATCCTATCTCGGATTTCATGGCTTCTAACCATTTGTCGGAATTTGGGCCCACCATTGCTTCTCCATAGCTCGTAGGTTCATTGTTGTCTAGCAACATGACCTTCAAGACAAGATTACTGTACCACTCTGAAGTAGTACGCATCCTTGTCACCCTACGAGGTACGGTAGTGACTTGATCCGAAAGTTCATGATCACTATCATAAGCTTCTACTTCAATTGGTGTGGGCGCCACAGGAACAACTTCCTGTGCCCTGCTACACACTAGTTGAAATGACGGTTCAATAACCTTATCAAGTCTCCACCACGCTCCCACTCAACTTTCTGAGACAAACTTTTCCTCGAGAAAGGACCCGATTCAAGAAACAATCCCTATTGCTTTCGGATCTAAGTTAGGAGGTATACCCAACTGTTTTGGGTGTCCTATGAAGATGCATTTTATCCGCTTTGGGTTCAAGCTTATCAACCTGAAACTTTTTCACATAAGCATCGCAGCCCCAAACTTTTAAGAAACGACAACTTAGGTTTCTCCAAACCATAGTTCAAACGGTGTCGTCTCAACGGAATTATGTGGTGCCCTATTTAAAGTGAATGTGGTTGTCTCTAATGCCTAACCCATAAACGATAGTGGTAATTCGATAAGAGACATCATGTCATGCACCATATCCAATAGGGTCCAACTATGATGTTCGGACACACCATCACACTATGGTGTTCCAGGCGGTATTAATTGTGAAACAATTTCCACAATGTCTTAATTGTGTGCCACACTCGTAACTCAGATACTCATCTCTATGATCATATCATAGACATTTTATCCTCTTGTCACAATGATCTTCAACTTCACTCTGAAATTACTTGAACCATTCAATAATTCAGACTTGTGTTTCATCAAGTAAATATACTCAACATCTACTCGAATCATCTATGAAGTAAGAACATAACGATATTCACTGCATGCCTCAGCACTCATTGGACTGCACACATCAAAAATGTGTTACTTCCAATAAGTTGCTATCTTGTTCCATCTTACTGAAAACAAGGCTTTTCAGTCATCTTGCCCATGTGGTAAGATTTGCATATCTCAAGTGATTCAAAATCAAGTGAGTCCAAACGATCCATCTGCATGGAGTTTCTTCATGCATATACACCAATAGACATGGTTCGCATGTCTCAAACTTTTCAAAAACGAGTGAGTCCAAAGATCCACCAACATGGAGCTTCTTCATGCGTTTTATACCAATATGACTTATATGGCAGTGCCACAAGTAAGTGGTGCTATCATTACTATCTTATATCTTTTGGCATGAAAATGTGTATCACTACGATCGAGATTCAATAAACCATTCCTTTAGGTGCAAGACCATTAAAGGTATTATTCAAATAAATAGAGTAACAATTATTCTCCTTAAATCAATAACCGTATTGCGATAGACATAATCCAGTCATGTCTATGCTCAACGCAAACACCAAAAGACAATTATTTAGGTTTAATACTAATCTTGATGGTAGACGGAGCGTGCGATGTTTGATCACATCAAACTTGGAAACACTTCCAACACATATCGTCAGCTCACCTTTAGCTAGTCTCCGTTTATTCCGTAGCCTTTTATTTCGAGTTACTAACACTTAGCAACCGAACCGGTATCTAATACCCTGGTGCTACTAGGGGTACTAGTAAAGTACACATTAACATAATGTATATCCAATATACTTCTATCGACCATGCCAGCCTTCTCATCTACCAAGTATCTAGGGTAATTCTGCTCCAGTGGCTGTTCCCCTTATTACAGAAGCACTTAGTCTCGGGTTTGGTTCAACCTTGGGTTTCTTCACTAGAGCAGCAGCTGATTTGCCGTTTCATGAAGTATCCCTTCTTGCCCTTTCCCTTCTTGAAACTAGTGGTTTCACCAACCATCAACAATTGATGCTCCTTCTTGATTTCTACTTTCGCGGTGTCAGACATCGCGAATACCTGAAGGATCATCATATCTATCCCTGATATGTTATAGTTCATCACGAAGCTCTAGCAGCTTGGTGGCAATGACTTTGGAGAAACATCACTATCTCATCTGGAAGATTAACTCCCACTCGATTCAAGTGATTGTGGTACTCAGACAATCTGAGCACAAGCTCAACGAGTGAGCTTTTCTCCTTTAGTTTGCAGGCTAAGAGACTCGTCGGAGGTCTTATACCTCTTGACGTGGGCACGAGCCTGAAATCCCAATTTCAGCCCTCGAAACATCTCATATGTTCCGCGACGTTTCGAAAACGTCTTTGGTGCCTCAACTCTAAACCGTTTAACTGAACTATCACGTAGTTATCAAAATGTGTATGTCCGATGTTCGCAACATCCACAAACGACGTTTTGGGGTTCAGCACATTGAGCGGTGCATTAAGGACATAAGCTTTCTACTGTCCGCATAATCGCTACTGTCAACTTTCAACTATATTTTCTCTAGGAATATATCTAAAACAGTAGAACTAAAGCGCGAGCTACGACACAATTTGCAAGAATCTTTTGACTATGTTCAGGATAATTAAGTTCATCTTTATGAACTCCCACTCAGATAGACATCCCTCTAGTCATCTAAGTGATTACATGATCCGAGTCAACTAGGCCGTGTCCGATCATCACGTGAGACGGACTAGTCATCATAGGTGAACATCTTCATGTTGATCGTATCTACTATACGACTAATGCTCGACCTTTCGGTCTCTTGTGTTCCGAGGCCATGTCTGTACATGCTAGGCTCGTCAAGTCAACCTAAGTGTTTCGCGTGTGTAAATCTGGCTTACACCCGTTGTATGTGAATGTAAGAATCTATCACACCCGATCATCATGTGGTGCTTCGAAACGACGAACTTTCGCAACGGTGCACAATTAGGGGGGACACTTTCTTGAAATTTTAATGAGGGATCATCTTATTTACTACCGTCGTTCTAAGCAAATAAGATGCATAAACATGATAAACATCACATGCAATCAAAAAGTGACATGATATGGTCAATATCATTTTGCTCCTTTTGATCTCCATCTTCGGGGCTCCATGATCATCATCGTCACCGGCATGACACCATGATCTCCATCATCGTGTCTCCATGAAGTTGTCTCACCAACTTATTACTTCTTCTACTATGGCTACCGGTTAGCAATAAAGTAAAGTAATTACATGGCGTTGTTCAATGACACGTAGGTCATACAATAAATAAAGACAACTCCTATGGCTCCTGCCGGTTGTCATACTCATCGACATGCAAGTCGTGATTCCTATTACAAGAACATGATCAATCTCATACATCACATATCATTCATCACATTCTTCTTGGCCATATCACATCACATAGCATACCCTGCAAAAACAAGTTAGACGTCCTCTAATTGTTGTTTGCATGTTTTACGTGGCTGCTATGGGTTTCTAGCAAGAACGTTTCTTACCTACGCAAAAGCCACAACGTGATATGCCAATTGCTATTTACCCTTCATAAGGACCCTTTTCATCGAATCCGATCCGACTAAAGTGGGAGAGACTGGCACCCGCTAGCCACCTTATGCAACAAGTGCATGTCAGTCGGTGGAACCTGTCTCACGTAAGTGTACGTGTAAGGTCGGTCCGGGCCGCTTCATCCCACAATGCCGCCGAATCAAGATTGGACTAGTAACGGTAAGCATATTGAACAAAATCAATGCCCACAACTACTTTGTGTTCTACTCGTGCAAAGAATCTACGCATAGACCTAGCTCATGATGCCACTGTTGGGGAACGTAGCAGAAATTCAAAATTTTCCTACGTGTCACCAAGATCTATCTATGGAGAAACCAGCAACGAGGGGAAGGAGAGTGCATCTACATACCCTTGTAGATCGCTAAGCGGAAGCGTTCAAGAGAACGGGGTTGAAGGAGTCGTACTCGTCGTGATCCAAATCACCGGAGATCCTAGTGCCGAACGGACGGCACCTCCGCGTTCAACACACGTACAGCCCGGTGACGTCTCCCATGCCTTGATCCAGCAAGGAGAGAGGGAGAGGTTGAGGAAGACTCCATCCAGCAGCAGCACAACGGCGTGGTGGTGGTGGAGGAGCGTGGCAATCCTGCAGGGCTTCGCCAAGCACCGCGGGAGAGGAGGAGGACATGGGAGAGGGGAAGGGTTGCGCCAGAACTTTTTGGGTGCGGCTGCCCTCCCACCCCTTCACTATTTATAGGTGGGGGGGAGAGGGGGCCGGCCCCCCTAGATCCCATCTAGGGTTGGGGGCGGCGGCCAAGGGGGGAGGAGTGCCTCCCAAGTCAAGTGGAGGCCCTCCCCCCTTAGGGTTTCCCCCTTCCCATGTGCATGGGCCTTGGGGGGCTGGTGCCCCTGGCCCATTAAGGCTAGGGCGCCCCCTACAGCCCATGCTGCTGTATTGGACGTGGTGGAACAATTTCCGGACCTCCGGACCCCTCCGGAATCCTCCGGAACCTTCTGGAAGCTTCCCGGTACAATACCGGAAAAACCCGAACTTTTCCCGGAACCCGAACAACAACTTTCCATATATAAATCTTTACCTCCGGACCATTCCGGAACTCCTCGTGACGTCTGGGATCTCATTCGGAACTCCGAACAACATTCGGTAACCACATACAAACTTCCTTTATAACCCTAGCATCATCGAACCTTAAGTGTGTAGACCCTACGGGTTCGGGAACCATGCAGACATGACCGAGACGTTCTCCGGTCAATAACCAACAGCGGGATCTGGATACCCATGTTGGCTCCCACATGTTCCACGATGATCTCATCGGATGAACCACGATGTCAAGGACTCAATCAATCCCGTATACAATTCCCTTTGTCTAACTGTATAGTACTTGCCCGAGATTCGATCCTCGGTATGCCGATACCTTGTTCAATCTCGTTACCAGCAAGTCTCTTTACTCGTTCCGTAACACATCATCCCGCGATCAACTCTTTGATCACATTGTGCACATTGTGATGATGTCCTACCGAGTGGGCCCAGAGATACCTCTCCGTCACACGGAGTGACAAATCCCAGTCTCGATTCGTGCCAACCCAACAGACACTTTCGGAGATACCTGTAGTGCACCTTTATAGCCACCCAGTTACATTGTGACGTTTGGTACACCCAAAGCATTCCAACGGTATCCGGGAGTTGCACAATCTCATGGTCTAAGGAAATGATACTTTGACATTAGAAAAGCTTTAGCATACGAACTACAATCTTTGTGCTAAGCTTAGGATTGGGTCTTGACCATCACATCATTCTCCTAATGATGTGATCCCGTTATCAACGACATCCAATGTCCATGGTCAGGAAACCGTAACCATCTATTGAACAACGAGCTACTCAATTAGAGGCTTACTAGGGACATGGTGTTGTCTATGTATCCACACATGTATCTGAGTTTCCTATCAATACAATTATAGCATGGATAATAAACGATTATCATGAACAAGGAAATATAATAATAACTAATTTATTATTGCCTCTAGGGCATATTTCCAACAGCTCACGTGTGCCACCGCGCAACTCTTTAGGAGTGGGAGGTGATTGTGGTTTACGGCCCGCCGACCACTCGCTCTCACTTGAGTTCTTTGGAGAACTCCAGACGAAGGTTGCGTCTTTGGGCATGCGTAACCTTCCTCTACTAGTGGGAGGGGATTTCAACTTAATTCGTTCGGGCGCGGATAAAAACAACAGTATAATTAACTGGACAAGGGTGTCCATGTTTAATAATGCGATCGCATCCATGGCCCTTAGGGAAGTGGCTCGCGTGGGGGCACGCTACACCTGGACCAATAAACAACTAACGCCGGTGCGGTCGGTCTTGGACAGAGTTTTCATGTCCACGGAGTGGGAGATGTTATTCCCCATGTGCTCGTTGCACGCCGAAACGAGGATAGGGTCGGACCACGTCCCCCTCATCCTCTCCTCAGGGGAGGAAAGGTTAAAACGCAGCCCTCGTTTTTTCTTCGAAACCGCCTGGTTAGAGTCTCCGGACTTCGAGCAAATGTTCCTTTCGAAATGGGAGAATAGCGTAGCCTGGGTCAGGCACGCGGGCGGGCCGATGGAGTTCTGGATTACCGCAGGGGCGGGTTTGCGTGCGGCCCTCAAAGGGTGGGGGGCCAACCAGGGGCGCGAGGATAAGTTGCTCCGATTGCGCTTGACTGCGGAGCTCGCTCAGATGGATGCTGCGGCGGATGTGCAGGCCTTTTCGGAGCATGACTGGGCTCAGCGCTACGCGCTCGAAGCCCAAGTCGAGTCCCTCCTTCGGGCAGAGGAGGAGTACTGGCGTAGACGCAGGGGTATCAAGTGGACGCTCAAGGGAGACGCGAACACTGGGTACTTCCATGCTTACGCAAACGGCCGGCGCCGCAAATGTGCCATCCTGAGATTGCAATCCGAGCAGGGGCTCCTTTTGCGACAACAGGATATCGTTCGTCACATTTACGATTTCTACATCCAACTTACGGGTTCCAGGGAGGAATCCCGTACCCGGTTAAGGGCGGATGTGTGGGACCCTGCGTTGCGGGTCACGGACGAGGAAAACGAGGGCCTGGGGTTGGCCTTCCTCCCGGAGGAGATTGACAAGGCGGTCCTTGGGATGAAATCGGACACTGCACCAGGGCCGGATGGGTGGCCGGTGGCGATGTTTAAACGGTTCTGGCAAGTGCTCAAAGGACCTATTTTTGACGTTTGTAATGGTTTTATGCGGGGTACGATAGATATTTCTCGCCTAAACTTTGGGGTTCTCTCTCTGGTCCCTAAAGTTCCGGGTGCGGGTCATATTAGGCTCTTTCGTCCAATTGCGTTGATTAATGTACCGTTTAAATTTTGTGCTAAGGCCTGTTCGACTCGCTTGTCTCCGTAGCTCACCGCACTATCAGTAGGAACCAATCGGCTTTTATTCGTGGTTGCAACATCTTGGAGGGTCCGTTGGCCCTCAAAGAGATTGTGCACTCCCTAAAATGCGCTCGACAACCTGCGATTCTCCTGAAACTTGATTTCGAGAAGGCGTACGATCGCGTTAACTGGGAGTTTCTCCGACAAGTCCTCCTGGACCGAGGATTCTCGTCGGTTTGGGTTCATCGCATGATGCAATTGGTCTCGGGGGTCCAAACGGCGATTGCGGTGAACGGAGAAGTAGGGAACTTCTTTCGCAACAAGCGTGGGCTGCGTCAAGGGGACCCAGCCTCGCCGTTGCTATTTAACTTTGTGGCGGACGCCTTGGGCGCCATGCTAGACAGAGCTCGTTTGGACGGCCACATCAGGGGAGTGGTGGGCAATCTTATTCCAGGGGGTGTGACACACCTACAATACGCGGATGACACACTTCTCCTCTTCGAGCCCGACACACACAGTATCGCAACGGTTAAGGCCATTCTGCTGTGTTTTGAACTTATGTCGGGGCTTAAAATAAACTTCCACAAGTGTGAAGTGGTGTCCATAGGGATGGACGCGGCCGAAAGTCAACGGGTCGCCAACTTGCTTAACTGTAAACTTGGCCAGTTTCCGTTTACTTACCTCGGCCTCCCGATTGCGGCGAAGAAATGTTCGATCGCCGATTGGGAACCTCTCACCTCCAAGGTTGTGGACATGGTTTGTCCGTGGAGAGGTCGATTTATGTCTTCAGGGGCTAGACTAATCTTAACTAATTCCAGCCTCTCATCCCTACCTATGTTTGCCATGGGTTGGTTCTTGCTGGCTGATGGGGTGCACAATAAAATGGACACTCCTCGGTCGCGTTTCTTCTGGGAAGGAGCGGGACCTAAACGGAAGTACCATATGGTTAAATGGCGGGCCGTTTGTAGACCTAAAGCCCAGGGGGGCCTCGGGATCATCAACTCCAAGTTGATGAACATTGCACTTATGTGCAAATGGATCTGGAAGATGTCTCAGGGCGAGACTGGCCTCTGGGTCGACCTCCTGCATGCAAAATACTTCCCGAACGGGAATTTCTTCTAGGCGGTCTCTCTTGGGCCCCCCTTCTGGAATTCCATACAAGCCCTCAAACCCTTCTTCGCCAGGGGCGCGAAGTTTGCGGTCAACAACGGGCGCTCCACGCGCTTTTGGCTCGATCTTTGGATTGGCCATCAACCTCTATGGTCGGAGTTCCGCCAACTCTACTCTATAGCGGTCGAGCCCAATCAATTGGTTGCTTCGGCTCTTAGCTCCTCCCCACCCTCTATTAACTTCAGAAGAGAACTATCGGGGACGGAGTTGGTGGACTGGGATCGCCTTCGGGCTCTGATAGCAGATGTCCGCTTGTCGGACACCGCGGACTCGGTCTCGTGGAGACTTTCGGGCTCTGGCAAATTCTCTGTCAACTCCCTATACAGAGAGCTTTCCCGCGGCCACGTCCCTTCGGCTGCCTCGGGGCTTTGGTGTTGGGGAACGTTGCAGAAAATTAAAATTTTTCCTACGGTTTCACCAAGATCCATCTATGAGTTCATCTAAGCAACGAGTCAAGGGAGAGAGATTGCATCTACATACCACTTGTAGATCGCGTGCGGAAGCGTTCAAGGGGATGGTGATGATGGAGTCGTACTCGCCGTGATTCAGATCACCGATGACCAAGTGCTGAACGGACAGCACCTCCGCGTTCAACACACGTACGGGACGGGAGACGTCTCCTCCTTCATCATTCATCACAACTTCTGGCCATATCACATCATATGACAATTGCTGCAAAAACAAGTTAAACATCCTCTAATTGTTGTTGCATCTTTTACGTGGCTGCAATTGGGTTCTAGCAAGAACGTTTTCTTACCTACGAATAACCACAACGTGATTTTGTCAACTTCTATTTACCCTTCATAAGGACCCTTTTCATCGAATCCGCTCCAACTAAAGTGGGAGAGACAGACACCCGCCAGCCACCTTATGCAACTAGTGCATGTCTGTCAGTGGAACTGGTCTCACGTAAGCGTACGTGTAAGGTTGGTCCGGACCGCTTCATCCCACAATACCGCTGAAGCAAGAAAATACTAGTAGTGGCAAGCAAGTTGACAAGATCCACGCCCACAACAAAATTGTGTTCTACTCGTGCAATAGAGAACTACGCATAGACCTAGCTCATGATGCCACTATTGGGGAACGTTGCAGAAAATTAAATTTTTTCATACGGTTTCACCAAGATCCATCTATGAGTTCATCTAAGCAACGAGTCAAGGGAGAGAGATTGCATCTACATACCACTTGTAGATCGCGTGCGGAAGCGTTCAAGGGGATGGTGATGATGGAGTCGTACTCGCCGTGATTCAGATCACCGATGACCAAGTGCTGAACGGACAGCACCTCCGCGTTCAACACACGTACGGGACGGGAGACGTCTCCTCCTTCTTGATCCAGCAAGGGGGAAGGAGAGGTTGATGATGATCCAGCAGCACGATGGCGTGGTGGTGGATGCAGCAGAACTCCGGCAGGGCTTCGCCAAGCTGCTGCGGGAGGAGGACGAGGTGTAGCAGGGGGAGGGAGGCGCCAATGCACAGGTGCGGCTGCCCTCCCCCCTGCCCTCCTTTATATAGGCCCCCAGGGGGGGCGCCGGCCCTGGGAGCTCCAATCTCCCAAGGGGGCGGTGGTCAGGGGGGTGGAGTGCCCCCCAAGGCATGTGGTGCGCCCCCCACCCTAGGGTTTCAACCCTAGGCGCAGGGGGTGGGCCTAGGGGGGCGCACCAGCCCACTATGGGCTGGTTCCCCTCCCACTTCAGCCCATGGGGCCCTCCGGGATGGGTGGCCCCACCCGGTGGACCCCCGGGACCCTTCCGGTGGTCCCGGTACAATACAGGGTGACCCCGAAACTTTCCCGATGGCTGAAATACCACTTCCTATATATAATTCTTTACCTCCGGACCATTCCGAAACTCCTCGTGACGTCCGGGATCTCAGCCAGGACTCCGAACAACATTCGATATGCTGCATACTCATATTCATACAACCCTAGCATCACCGAACCTTAAGTGTGTAGACCCTATGGGTTCGGGAGACACGTAGACATGACCGAGACGACTCTCGGGCAATAACCAACAGCGGGATCTGGATACCCATGTTGGCTCCCACATGCTCCTCAATGATTTCATCGAATGAACCACGATGTCAAGGATTAAACAACCCCGTATACAATTCCCTTTGTCAATCGGTACGTTACTTGCCCGAGACTCGATCGTCGGTATCCCAATACCTTGTTCAGTCTCGTTACCGACAAGTCACTTTACTCGTACCGTAATGCATGATCCCGTGACCAACCACTTGTTCACTTTGAGCTCATTATGATGATGCATTACCGAGTGGGCCCAGAGATACCTCTCCGTCATACGGAGTGACAAATCCCAGTCTCGATCCGTGTCAACCCAACAGACACTTTCGGAGATACCTGTAGTGCACCTTTATAGTCACCCAGTTACGTTGTGACGTTTGGTACACCCAAAGCACTCCTACGGTATCCGGGAGTTACACGATCTCATGGTCTAAGGAAAAGATACTTGACATTGGAAAAGCTCTAGCAAACGAACTACACGATCTTGTGCTATGCTTAGGATTGGGTCTTGTCCATCACATCATTCTCCTAATGATGTGATCCCGTTATCAACGACATCCAATGTCCATAGCCAGGAAGCCATGACTATCTATTGATCAACGAGCTAGTCAACTAGAGGCTTACTAGGGACATATTATGGTCTATGTATTCACACGTGTATTACGATTTCCGGATAATACAGTTATAGCATGAATAAAGACAATTATCATGAACGAAGAAATATAATAATAATACTTTTATTATTGCCTCTAGGGCATATTTCCAACAGTCTCCCACTTGCACTAGAGTCAATAATCTAGTTACATTGTGATGAATCGCACACCCATAGAGTTCTGGTGTTGATCATGTTTTGCTTGCGAGAGAGGTTTAGTCAACGGATCTGCGACATTCAGATCCGTATGTACTTTGCAAATTTCTATATCTCCATCTTGAACATTTTCATGGATGGAGTTGAAGCGACGCTTGATGTGCCTGGTCTTCTTGTGAAACCTGGGCTCCTTGGCAAGGGCAATAGCTCCAGTGTTGTCACAGAAGAGTTTGATCGGCCCCGGCGCATTGGGTATGACTCCTAGGTCGGTGATGAACTCCTTCACCCAAATTGCTTCATGCGCTGCCTCCGAGGCTGCCATGTACTCCGCTTCACATGTAGATCCCGCCACGACGCTCTTCTTGCAGCTGCACTAGCTTACTGCTCCACCATTCAATATATACACGTATTCGGTTTGTGACTTAGAGTCATCCAGATCTGTGTCGAAGCTTGCGTCGACGTAACCCTTTACGACGAGCTCTTCGTCACCTTCATAAACGAGAAACATGTCCTTTGTCCTTTTCAGGTACTTCAGGATATTCTTGACCGCTGTCCAGTGTTCCTTGCCGGGATTACTTTGGTACCTTCCTACCAAACTTACGGCAAGGTTTGCATCAGGTCTGGTACACAGCATGGCATACATAATAGATCCTATGGCTGAAGCATAGGGGATGACACTCATCTCTTCTTTATCTTTTGCCGTGGTCGGGGATTGAGCCGAGCTCAATCTCACACCTTGCAACACAGGCAAGAACCCTTTCTTGGACTGATCCATTTTGAACTTCTTCAAAATCTTATCAAGGTATGTGCTTTGTGAAAGACCTATGAGGCGTCTCGATCTATTTCTATAGATCTTGATGCCTAATATATAAGCAGCTTCTCCAAGGTCCTTCATTGAAAAACACTTATTCAAGTAGGCCTTAATGCTGTCCAAAAGTTCTATATCATTTCCCATCAAAAGTATGTCATCTACATATAATATGAGAAATGCTACAGAGCTCCCACTCACTTTCTTGTAAACGCAGGCTTCTCCATAAGTCTACATAAACCCAAACGCTTTGATCATCTCATCAAAGCGAATGTTCCAACTCCGAGATGCTTGCACCAGCCCATAAATGGATCGTTGGAGCTTGCATACTTTGTTAGCATTATTAGGGTCGACAAAACCTTCCGGCTGCATCATATACAGCTCTTCCTTAAGATGTCTGTTAAGGAATGCCGTTTTGACGTCCATCTGCCATATCTCATAATCATAGTATGCGGCAATTGCTAACATGATTCGGACGGACTTAAGCTTCGCTACGGGAGAGAATGTCTCGTCGTAGTCAATCCCTTGAACTTGTCGATAACCCTTAGCGACAAGTCGAGCTTTATAGATGGTAACATTTCCATCCGCGTCCGTCTTCTTCTTAAAGATCCATTTGTTTTCTATCGCTCGCCGATCATCGGGCAAGTCTGTCAAAGTCCATACTTTGTTTTCATACATGGATTCTATCTCGGATTTCATGGCTCCAAGCCATTTGTTGGAATCTAGGCCCGCCATCGCTTCTTCATAGTTCGAAGGTTCACCGTTGTCTAACAACATGATTTCCAGGACAGGGTTGTCGTACCACTCTGGTGCGGAACGTATCCTTGTGGACCTACGAAGTTCAGTAGCAACTTGATCCGAAGTACCTTGATCATCATCATTATTTTCCTCTTCAGTTGGTGTAGGCATCACAGGAACATTTTCCTGAGCTGCACTACTTTCCCGTTCGAGAGGTAGTACTTCATCGAGTTCTACTTTCCTCCCACTTACTTCTTTCGAGAGAAACTCTTTTTCCAGAAAGCATCCGTTCTTGGCAACAAAGATCTTGCCCTCGGATCTTAAGTAGAAGGTATACCCAACGGTTTCCTTAGGGTATCCTATGAAGACGCATTTTTTCGACTTGGGTTCGAGCTTTTCAGGTTGAAGTTTCTTGACATAAGCATCGCATCCCCAAACTTTTAGAAACGACAGCTTAGGTTTCTTCCCAAACCATAATTCATACGGTGTCGTCTCAACGGATTTAGACGGTGCCCTGTTTAAAGTGAATGTAGCTGTCTCTAGAGCGTATCCCCAAAATGATAGCGGTAAATCGGTAAGAGACATCATAGACCGGACCATATCCAATAGAGTGCGATTACGACGTTCGGACACACCGTTACGCTGAGGTGTTCCAGGCGGCATGAGTTGTGAAACGATTCCACATTTCCTTAAGTGTGTACCAAATTCATGACTTAAATATTCTCCTCCACGATCTGATCGTAGGAACTTTATCTTTCGGTCACGTTGATTCTCTACCCCATTCTGAAATTCCTTGAACTTTTCAAAGGTCTCAGACTTGTGTTTCATTAAGTAGACATACCCATATCTACTCAAGTCATCAGTGAGAGTGAGAACATAACGATATCCTCCGCGAGCCTCAACGCTCATTGGACCACACACATCGGTATGTATGATTTCCAACAAGTTGGTTGCTCGCTCCATTGTTCCGGAGAACGGAGTCTTGGTCATTTTGCCCATGAGGCATGGTTCGCATGTGTCAAATGATTCATAATCGAGAGACTCTAAAAGTCCATCAGCATGGAGCTTCTTCATGCGCTTGACACCAATGTGACCAAGGCGGCAGTGCCACAAATATGTGGGACTATCGTTATCAACTTTACATCTTTTGGTATGCACACTATGAATATGTGTAATACTACGCTCAAGATTCATTAAGAATAAACCATTGACCATTGGAGCATGACCATAAAACATATCTCTCATATAAATAGAACAACCATTATTCTCGGATTTAAATGAGTAGCCATCTCGTATCAAACGAGATCCAGATACAATGTTCATGCTCAAACTTGGCACTAAATAACAATTATTAAGGTTCAAAACTAATCCCGTAGGTAAATGCAGAGGTAGCGTGCCGACGGCGATCACATCGACCCTGGAACCATTCCCGACGCGCATCGTCACCTCGTCCTTCACCAGTCTCCGTTTACTCCGCAGCTCCTGCTGTGAGTTACAAATATGAGCAACGGCACCGGTATCAAATACCCAGGAGTTACTACGAGTACTGGTAAGGTACACATCAATTACATGTATATCAAATATACCTTTGGTGTTTCCGGCCTTCTTATCCGCTAAGTATTTGGGGCAGTTCCGCTTCCAGTGACCCTTCCCCTTGCAATAAAAGCACTCAGTCTCAGGCTTGGGTCCATTCTTTGACTTCTTCCCGGTAACTGGCTTACCAGGCGCGGCAACATCCTTGCCGTCTTTCTTGAAGTTCTTCTTGCCCTTGCCCTTCTTGAACTTAGTGGTCTTATTGACCATCAACACTTGATGTTCTTTCTTGATTTCAACCTCTGCTGACTTCAGCATTGAAAATACTTCAGGAATGGTCTTCACCATCCCCTGCATATTGTAGTTCATCACAAAGCTCTTGTAGCTTGGTGGGAGCACTGAAGGATTCTGGCAATGACCGCCTCATCAGGGAGGTTAATGTTCAGCTGGGTCAGGCGGTTGTGCAACCCAGACATTTTGAGTATGTGCTCACTGACAGAACTGTTTTCCTCCATCTTACAACTATAGAACTTGTTGGAGACTTCATATCTCTCGACCCGGGCATGAGCTTGGAAAACTAGTTTTAGCTCCTCGAACATCTCATATGCTCCGTGTTGCTCAAAACGCTTTTGGAGCCCCGGTTCTAAGCTGTAAAGCATGCAACACTGAACGAGGGAGTAATCATCAGCGCGAGACTGACAAGCGTTCATAACGTCTTGGTTCTCTGGGACGGGAGCGTCACCTAGCGGTCCTTCTAGGACATAGTGTTTCCTGGCAGCTATGAGGATAATCCTCAGGTTCCGGACCCAGTCTGTATAGTTGCTGCCATCATCTTTCAGCTTGGTTTTCTCTAGGAACGCGTTGAAGTTCATGTTGACATGAGCGTTGGCCATTTGATCTACAAGACATATTTGCAAAAGTTTTTAGACTAAGTTCATGATAATTAAGTTCATCTAATCAAATTATTACAATGAACTCCCACTCAGATTAGACATCCCTCTAGTCATCTAAGTGTTACACGATCCGAGTCGACTAGGCCGTGTCCGATCATCACGTGAGACGGACTAGTCATCGTCGGTGAACATCTTCATGTTGATCGTATCTTCCATACGACTCGTGTTCGACCTTTCGGTCTCTGTGTTCCGAGGCCATGTCTGTACATGCTAGGCTCGTCAAGTTAACCCTAAGTGTTTTGCATGTGTAAAACTGTCTTACACCCGTTGTATGTGAACGTAAGGATCTATCACACCCGATCATCACGTGGTGCTTCGAAACGACGAACTTTAGCAATGGTGCACAGTTAGGGGAGAACACTTCTTGAAATTGTTGTAAGGAATCATCTTATTTACTACCGTCGTTGTAAGTAAACAAGATGCATAAACATAATAAACATCACATGCAATTATATAGTAGTGACATGATATGGCCAATATCATATAGCTCCATTGATCTCCATCTACGGGGCTCCATGATCATCTTGTCATCGGCATGACACCATGATCTCTATCATCATGATCTCCATCATCGTGTCTTCATGAAGTTGTCACGCCAATGACTACTTCTACTTCTATGGCTAACGCGTTTAGCAATAAAGTAAAGTAATTTACATGGCGTTCTTCAATGACACGCAGGTCATACAAAAATAAAGACAACTCCTATGGCTCCTGCCGGTTGTCATACTCATCGACATGCAAGTCGTGATTCCTATTACAAGAACATGATCTCATACATCACAATATATCATTCATCATTCATCACAACTTCTGGCCATATCACATCACATGACAATTGCTGGAAAAACAAGTTAGACGTCCTCTAATTGTTGTTGCATCTTTTACGTGGCTGCAATTGGGTTCTAGCAAGAACGTTTTCTTACCTACGAATAACCACAACGTGATTTTGTCAACTTCTATTTATCCTTCATAAGGACCCTTTTCATCGAATCCGCTCCAACTAAAGTGGGAGAGACAGACACCCGCCAGCCACCTTATGCAACTAGTGCATGTCTGTCGGTGGAACTGGTCTCACGTAAGCGTACGTGTAAGGTTGGTCCGGGTCGCTTCATCCCACAATACCGCTGAAGCAAGAAAATACTAGTAGTGGCAAGCAAGTTGACAAGATCCACGCCCACAACAAAATTGTGTTCTACTCATGCAATAGAGAACTACGCATAGACCTAGCTCATGATGCCACTGTTGGGGAACGTTGCAGAAAATTAAAATTTTTCCTACGGTTTCACCAAGATCCATCTATGAGTTCATCTAAGCAACGAGTCAAGGGAGAGAGATTGCATCTACATACCACTTGTAGATCGCGTGCGGAAGCGTTCAAGGGGATGGTGATGATGGAGTCGTACTCGTCGTGATTCAGATCACCGATGACCAAGTGCTGAACGGACAGCACATCCGCGTTCAACACACGTACGGGACGGGAGACGTCTCCTCCTTCTTGATCCAGCAAGGGGGAAGGAGAGGTTGATGATGATCCAGCAGCACGATGGCGTGGTGGTGGATGCAGCAGAACTCCGGCAGGACTTCGCCAAGCTGCTGCGGGAGGAGGACGAGGTGTAGCAGGGGGAGGGAGGCGCCAATGCACAGGGTGCGGCTGCCCTCCCCCCTGCCCTCCTTTATATAGGCCCCCAGGGGGGAGCGTCGGCCCTGGGAGATCCAATCTCCCAAGGGGGCGGCGGCCAGGGGGGGTGGAGTGCCCCCCAAGGCATGTGGTGCGCCCCCCCCCCCACCCTAGGGTTTCAACCCTAGGCGCAGGGGGTGGGCCTAGGGGGCGCACCAGCCCACTATGGGCTGGTTCCCCTCCCACTTCAGCCCATGGGGCCCTCCGAGATGGGTGGCCCCACCCGGTGGACCCCGGGACCCTTCCGGTGGTCCCGGTACAATACCGGGTGACCCCGAAACTTTCCCGATGGCCGAAATACCACTTCCTATATATAATTCTTTACCTCTGGACCATTCCGAAACTCCTCGTGATGTCCGGGATCTCATCCGGGACTCCGAACAACATTCGATATGCTGCATACTCATATTCATACAACCCTAGCGTCACCGAACCTTAAGTGTGTAGACCCTACGGGTTCGGGAGACACGTAGACATGACCGAGACGACTCTCGTGCAATAACCAACAGCGGGATCTGGATACCCATGTTGGCTCCCACATGCTCCTCGATGATTTCATCGGATGAACCACGATGTCGAGGATTAAACAACCCCGTATACAATTCCCTTTGTCAATCGGTACGTTACTTGCCCGAGACTCGATCGTCGATATCCCAATACCTTGTTCAGTCTCGTTACCGGCAAGTCACTTTACTCGTACCGTAATGCATGATCCCGTGACCAACCACTTGTTCACTTTGACCTCATTATGATGATGCATTACCGAGTGGGCCCAAAGATACCTCTCCGTCATACGGAGTGACAAATCCCAGTCTCGATCCATGTCAACCCAACAGACACTTTCGAAGATACCTGTAGTGCACCTTTATAGTCACCCAGTTACGTTGTGACGTTTGTTACACCCAAAGCACTCCTACGGTATCCGGGAGTTACACGATCTCATGGTCTAAGGAAAAGATACTTGACATTGGAAAAGCTCTAGCAAACGAACTACACGATCTTGTGCTATGCTTAGGATTGGGTCTTGTCCATCACATCATTCTCCTAATGATGTGATCCCGTTATCAACGACATCCAATGTCCATAGCCAGGAAACCATGACTATCTATTGATCAACGAGCTAGTCAACTAGAGGCTTACTAGGGACATATTATGGTCTATGTATTCACACGTGTATTACGATTTCCGGATAATACAGTTATAGCATGAATAAAGACAATTATCATGAACGAAGAAATATAATAATAATACTTTTATTATTGCCTCTAGGGCATATTTTCAACATTTGGAAGGCTAAAATTCCCCTCAAGATCAAGGTCTTCCTATGGCAACTCTGCCAAGACCGCCTTCCTACCTCTATCAACCTTGCTAAGCGCAACGGCCCCGCCTCCGGCCCGTGTGCTTTGTGTGGGGCTCCGGAAGATGTTGACCACGCCTTCTTCCGGTGCTCATTGGCGCGCTTTGCGTGGAGCGCGGTCCGTGAGGCCGCGGGTGTGGATTGGGATCCACGCTCCCGCTCCCCGCTAGTGTCTTGTCATTGGTTCAAGGCCCGGCTCGACGGGTCATGTGGACATGTGCCGCGGCCATGTTATGGGCTATTTGGCATATTCGTAACAAGTTTACTATTGAGGGCGTGTTTCCCTCGCATCCCGCTGACGTAATCTTCAAATGCATCGTGTTTTTGCAGCATTGGGCACCGTTGGAAAGACAGCAGGACTCTGATCTCCATCGCCATGCTCTTTGTCGTCTTCGCTCAGTTTACTCGGAGTCCCGTGCCCCGTCGTCTGCGTCGTCTGCTGCCGCATAGGGATGGGCAACCTCTTTTGGTCGTACTTTCCGCCGAGCTTGCGTGCTCTTTTGGCTAAGCCGGTAGCGCCTTGTAATGCACTTTATTCCGCCTCCGGTTGCTGTTCCCTAAACCTTGCTCGACTTATGTCTGGTGTCGTGTACTGTCTGTGTGGTCGAGATACGCTGCCTATGTTGTGGGCTTTATTAATTTAAAGCCGGACGTCCCTGACGTCTATGTTCTAAAAAAAGGCTTGAACAGCAAATTGATTTCACCAAATTGGTGAAAATGAGGAGTAAGATACACTTGGACAATAGTCGGTGCCATATGAATCCCACATGATTTTTTTTTGAAACTGCACATGAATTAATTGATTGGAACATTAACAGCTACTCCCTCCGTTCCAAATTACTCGTCGCTGAAATGGATGTATCTAAAACTAAAATACATCTAGATACATTCATACGTGCGACAAGTAATTCGGAATGGAGGAAGTACTATATAATACTCACATTTTATGTATTTTCCTTGTTGAATTCCAGTGCATAGTTCTAGACTAGAACTACCAATGGGCTTTAGGTTTCAGACTTAACCAATGAGACACTAGGCTCTCTACACATGGGGCCAGCGAGAGAGGCATAGAGCAACTTGGTTGAGCTTGGGCACAATTTCCTACGCTGCAGACTGCAGTTGCTTGGAACTTGGGAAGTGCGAAACGATCGCATGGCATGAACACACGTTTGCTGCCGATCGAGTTGCTTGGGGAGGAAGGTTGTGGATATGAAACTGAAATCGATTCAAACTTTGACCGTACTTCCGTACAGGAAAGTTACGGCGTCATGTATCTCTGTCTGCGCAGCGCACCCTAGTCTCGAAACGTTCGATTTGAAGGTTGAAACGCCAACAGAACCGTTGATCATGAGTGGGTGTCAATCTGACGTATTTTCCTCCAAAATAAAATAAAATCTGACAACGTAAATTTCTAGGGTCGTGTTTACGTATATTATTCTCAAAAAACAGGTGAAGTGACCTTTTGCTAAGAAACTGCCTAGCAAATGCAGGAGTGAACGAAAGAAAAGGAATGGAAAAGGACTTATTGCGATGTTGGTTGTATTTGCCGAAAAAGGGTTTCTCCCCGCTTTGGGGGCGAGCAGTACATCAAGCCCAAAGAAAGAGAAGAAGAAAGGAGAAAAAACTAAAAACAACAAATATACAAGATACCAAAGGAGCCACTAACAAGACCCGAATGCACCAAGCACAAGCTTGAACATCGAAGCCCTCGGCGAACAGGAGCCAACACATGCCGTGGCTGAGCCGAGGTAGATCCCGCTGCAGGAGGATTGTCACGCTCCGTCATCCCCCTTGAGCTAAGCCATCCGGTCCGCCATCCATCTCTACCTTCGAAGAGAGCCCCCTGCCCTCTAGTCCTAGATCGGAGGACACTACGCCGTCGACAGGCAGAGTCGCTCACCCCTGACACTACTAGGAAAAGGGCTATAGATGAAAATGACACTAATGGCGCACCAGACATGTGGTGCGCCATTAGTATATACTAATGGCGCACCACCTTCTGATGCACCATTAGTGTTGAAACTACTAATGGCGCACCATGCCCACGGTGCGCCATTAGTACCAAATTTTTTTTTGAACTAGTGCGCCTGTCCAAACATACTAATGGCGCATCCACTGGTGGTGCGCCATTACTAGTTGTAGTAATGGCGCACCAGCCGGAAGGTGCGCCACTAATGTTATTTTTTTCATTATTGTTTTTATTCCTTTTTTTGCAAAAGTACTAATGGCGCACCACCAGGGGGTGCGCCATTAGTAACCTGGATTACTAATGGCGCATTTGTTGCTGGTGTGTCATTAGTAAGTGGGCATCGAGAACCCCGTTGGTCTACCCGTCAACAGGCACCTCGGCAGGCTCGCTGGATGGGGTCACCGTGAGGGTCGCCGCGAAATGCATGTCGACTTCGAGGGTCGACTCGCCGACTTTGAAAGAGCAAACCTAGTCGCGCTACAACACATAGACGTGGTCGATCCTTGGGTGGTAGAGCACAAAACCTTTATTAAGAAGACGTACAATGACCGAGGCCAACAGAGGACGGACGGAGATATACTCAAAGAGCACAACTCATGTTTCACGCGTTGGTTCAAGCAGAAGCTTCTGTCGTACCCTTTACATGAGGATTCTTTCGCGGAAGAACAACTCATATTCGCCTTGTCACAGGGCGCCGAGCACAACCTGATGACCTATGAGGCGTACGATATCAACGGCTACACATTCTACACCGAGGCCAAGGACATGAAGAGCGATGGTTATCAGAACTCCGGGGTAACGATGGAATCCTACACTGGTAACGACAAGGACAGATACTACGGAAGGATCGAGGAGATCTGGGAGCTGAGCTACGCTGAAGAGAAGGTCCCGATGTTCCGTGTTAGATGGGCCAAGAGCGTCCTAAAAGAAGACCGGTATTTCACCATCATGGTTATACCCGAAGCCAAATCCAAGACCGCGAGCGCAAACGTCACCGCGAAAAATGAGCCATGGGTACTGGCTTTCCAAGTGGACCAATGCTTCTTCATTACCGACCCGTCAAAGACCAGTCGTGTTGTCGTGAGGAGAGGCAAAAGGAAGATCATCGGAATAGATGGAGTAGCCAATGAGCAAGACTTCGACAAGTACGGCGACCCGAGGATCGAACATGACGACGATGATGAAGTAGCAGCATACACCACAAGAAGAAGCAGGACCACCCTACCTAAAGGACGTCCGTTCCACAGAAGAACTCCATTTGCGAAAAAGAAGGGCAAGAAGATTGTTAACAGATAGCTAGCTAAGATCGATTGTATTTAAATCGTAGCCTTCATTCCTCGATTGTATTTCATGGGCACTTTTTGAACTATCATGAATATTTTTAAATTTCATGGACACTCGATCTCGATCCCCCTCCATCTCGATCGCTATCCCACCTCGCCAGATCCGGTCCCCCTCGCCGCCGAGCACCCCCCGGTCCACCGGCCGCCGCCGCCGACCCCCCGCACCCTCGATTCCCCTACTCAACCGCCGCCGCCGACCCCCCGCACCCCTCCCCTACTCAACCGCCGCCACCGACCCCC